>NC_135325.1:61236198-61545573 GCF_048772815.1 Callospermophilus lateralis | reverse complement strand
TAGTTCTGTGAAAAAAGTTATTGGTATTTTGATGGGGATTGCATTGAGTCTGTATAACACTTTTGGCAATATGATCATTTTGACAATAATATTTCTGCCTATTCAAGTACATGGGTGGTTTTTCTATCTTCTAAGGTCTTCTTCAATTTCTTTCTTCAGTGCCCTATAGTTTTCATTATAGATGTCTTTTACCTCCTTGGTTAGATTTATTTCCATCTATTTTTTGTTTATTGTGAATGGGATTGTTCTCCTGATTTTTTTAGTACCAGATTCATTAATGGAATTTAAAAAGGATTTGATTTATATACATTGATCTTGTATCCTGTTACTTTAATGAATTTGTTTATCAGATAGAGAAGTCTTGTGTTGGAATTTTATGGATATTCTAAATATAGGATCATGCCATTGGTACACTGAGCTAATTTTTCTTCTTCCTCTTAATTTCCTTCTCTAGCCTGATTGTTCTGGCTAGACTTTGAAGAACTTGGCTAGAATTTCAAGGACTCTGTTGAACACAATTGGTGAGAGTGGACACTGTTGTCTTGTTCCTGATTTTAGAGAAAATACTTTCAATTTTTCTTTGTTAAGTATGATGTTGGCTTTGGGTTTGTCATATATACCCTTTACAAATGTTGAGGTATGTTACATCTACCCCTAGTTTCTCTAGTAATTTAAATATGAACTTGTGCTGAACTTTTTCAAATGCTTTTTATGCAGCTATTGATAAAATTATGTGATTTTTGTCTACTCAATTTTTGTACTGATTTACATTTATTTATTTGTGTATTTTGAAGCATCCTTGCATTCCTGGAATAAAGAATAACTTAATTGTGGTGCATTATCTTTTACTGTGTTTTTTCTTGTGATTTGCCCATATGTTATCAAGATTTGGCATTTATTTATTATTTCCTTGTTTAATTGTTATGACATTTTTTGTTTCCCTTATATATTTTATATATTAACCTCTTATGAGATGTGTGCTTTGCTAATATTCTCTTTCAATTTATGGTTTATCTTCTTTATCAATTGTTTTCTTTGCTGAGAAGAAGAAGCACTTTAGTTTGCTGCAGTCCCATTAGTTTACTTTTGCTTTTGTTGCCCCTGTTTGGAGGATTAGAGCTAAAAAATGTTTGCCCAGACCAATGTTGAGTGCATTTCCCCTGTTTTCTTCTAGTAGTTTGAAAATTTAAGGACTTAAATGCTTAAGTCTTTAGCCCATTTTACATTACTTTCATAGATGGTGTGAGGTAAGGGTCCAATTTATTATCTTCAGCATTTATTGAATAAATTATCCTTTCTCCATTTTGTGTTAATGACACTTTTGTCAAAAATTAATTGACTATGGTTTGTGAAGGTGGCAGAGTGGAACTAGGCATCACATCTAGACTCATGCTCAGTCTGTAATAAAAGCAGTGAGAGAACAGCTAATTGTAGTGGTAGATGTCAGAAGGAATATGCAGATACAGTATTGAACACGAAGAGATTTGGAAAGAGTTAAAAAATCTGGTTACATTACATATATATATATATATATATATATATATATATATATATATATATGAAATTCTGGTTACAGGAACAGAAAACAGGAAACAATTTATTAACCCTTAACTCCAACTACAGCAGGTCAAGAGTAAGGTGGTAGCCAAGAGAGAAAGGAGAGGTAAATCCAACAAACTAAAGTAAAACTGGTGCAAAAGAAAAACCAAGTTAAGTTAGGTCAGGGGCAAACCTGCAAATGAGGGGAAAATGCACAATTTATTTCAAATTACAGATGGAAAACTGTTGGGCAAATATCTTGCAGAGAGTACAACTAAGCCTGTCTCTCTATAAGGAATTAATTTATGTAGTTTCATCCCCTCTACAGACAGCAGCAAATATTCTCATAGGGAATGCCTTTGAAATGGGCTGTCCTAGTCATACATGTAAAGGAATTACTCCTAACTGAAGGTTACCAAACACCTATTCCCCTGCTGAAAAGAGGAGTGAGGAGGACCAGAAAAAAGAACAAGTCACTCTCAGAGAGTATAGCACCTGGGAAGCAGCAAGTGGCCTAGGTGCTAGACAGAACACTCTTATCCCAGTAACCCAACAGAAGCATCTCCTCAATCCAGTAATATCATTCTCTGCATGAAGGTGCCTGTAGAGCTTCTCCCCACAGACACTGCCACTCCTTAACATGTGCGAATGTGGTCCACTTACAGTGTGCCCCATCAGTGCCATAAGCCTCAGAGAAGGCCTGCACATGTGGGTCCCAGAGATGTCAGTCCCTGCTCAATGTATGCAGATGTAAACCCCAGTGTTGGTTAGAAGCCCCATAATTCATGGAAACCAGCAGAGACATCATGCCCACCAATATTGCAGAAAATCCCACAGAATTGGCTTGCAGATGAGCATATCACAGACACTGACCACTACCCAATGTTCCCATATATAGGCTCATAAATATGTGTGCCCCAGGGGATAGTGGCTTTGCACTTCCTTTAGGCCACCCAGCCTACTACCACTGATCCTTTGCACTTTGCCTTAGGCTGTCACACCCTGTACATCCTTAAATGTACATGGGCAAGTTCACACTTGTTTTGAAAGCTCCAGACATATGAAAAATTTCTACAAGTGGCCACACAAGACTGCATACCCAGCCAGGGAGATACCTGGATGGTAGGCCACAAAGAATTTGGGGTTGTTTCCTCTGACCCACCAGAAAGCTATTAGGTACTTGAACATATCCGAGAATAGAGGGAACCTCCTAGGTTTACATCAAATGTGTTCTGGTGAGATTTCCATTTCCATACCAAGAGAAACCTAGAGGTAAACCTGAGGAGATGTGGGTATCCACTTAACTTCCCAAGACCTGATGTAATCCAATTCTGGGAGACCCAATATTGGCAGCCTCTCCATCTCAAACAGGTATTCATGGAATATCATAAATCTCTATAATGTCAATTTTAATTTCACAGATATTATCTGCTCTATTAATTTGATAGATTTGCCCTTATTATTTGATATTTCACTCCTTAATCCAATTTTATATAATTCTTCTTATGTTTTATACAATTAATTGGATTTTTCTCCTTGCTCACATTTATACTTTCTCTCTGGATACAGATACCTTAAGGGTCAGCAATGCAGCATGAGGCCTCAAACTCAAGTGTGAGAGTGGAGATATTATCCTAATCCATGATCACGCCAACATGTATGGTTTCTATGGTCATGACCATTTCATAGGGCCTAAAGATGGTAGGCTTGGAATTTGCTTCCCTGCCATGTCCTATGCTTATCACCAGATTATGAAGGAGAAAGCTCTTAGTGCCAGGGAATGAATGGGGGAGCAGCAAGAGATTTAGGAAGACAAATATGTGATGATGGCAGGTCCCAAATTTGAGACTATGGAAGTCTCATCTGCTGCAGAACCTGGGAGTAGATGCTGTTGGCAAGAGCATATTTCCAGATTTCAAAATTACACAGCAGTGTGAGCTTGGATTCTTTGGCTTCTCATTCAATACTAACTATGTTACCATGGATTAGGAAAACCTGGATAAGACCAATCTCAAGGAAGTACTTTAGATTGGGAAACAAGCTGCACAGAACCAGAACAGTTTGTTCTGGTTTTTAGGCCAACATTCCACATCCTGACAATGCCAGATGAGTGGTTTGACCCATGATGGGATCTAAACACCCCCTACTCTCTTAGGCCCTTTTCTTGGGTCATGTACACCTTCAATAGTAACAGAAACCTTTGCCTTCCCCACTTTCTCCCATTTATGGTATCAGTTCTCTTGCTCAATTGTCTTCTCAAAGCAGCTTTTGCCATCTCCATTCTTCTGCAGTAGCTATAACCCATGACCTACCACCATTGTGGATATGCTTATGGTTGGATGTAGGCCTTTGATCTTTGCACAGTAACTGATACTAGCTTTGTGAAGTGATGATCTTGTATCCCTTGTATACTTGGGGTTAAGTTCTGCCTCACCAGAAGCAATGGCAACAAACAAGGAGAAGCCCAACACACCCTGGGATTTATTTAATACCATCTTGTTTTCAGAATGAAGGGAGATAAAATTTAAAAATAGGCAGGCATAGTGGCATATGCCTATAATCTTAGAGATATGGGAGGCTGAGGCAGGAGGATTGCAAGTTCAAGGTCAGCATCAACAATTTAGCAGGATCTTAAGCAATTTAGTAAGACCATGTTTCAAAATAAAAAATAAAAACAGGTGGAAATGTAGCCCAGTAGTAAATTGTCTCTCAGTTAAATCCCTAGAACACCTCCCAAGAGAAACAAAAAATAATAAAATAATAAAAATAAAATGAATGGAGTGGCAGATTGGGAAAAAAGATCTAAAGGTATATTGCTTGCAAGAGACACACTTCACAGGCATAAACATCTATAGGCTGAATGTGAAAGAATGGAAAATTACATTTCATTAAAACAAAGCTCAAAAGCAAGAAAGAGAAGCTATTTTCATAACCAGCAAGGCAGATTTTAAACAAAATTAATCATCAGAGACAAAGAAGTTCACTTCATTAGGTTAGAAAGGATAAACAAGAAGATATAATGTGTATAAATATAGATGTCCCAAATATTAGTGCATCTAATTACAGAAAACAAGCACCATTCAACACAAATATTCAGATAGATCCCAATACAATAATACTAGCAATTTCTGCACCTCTGTCTCTTATTATGGGTCATTCAGAAGCAATCAGCAAAGACCATCACATTTGAAAACTACTATAATTCAAAAGGACCTGACAAACTTCTACAGAATATTTCATCCAACAACACTTGAATATATTTCCTGTTCAGATGCCTACGGAACTTCTTCAAAACATAGACCATATTTTAGTTCATAAAGCAAGTCTGAGCAAATACAAAATAGTCAATATAATTCATTGCATCTTATAGATCATAATGAAATAAAATTAGAAATCAACATGAAGAAAAAGAACTATAGAACTTATGCCAATAGTAACTGTATAAGCATATGAAGTTTGAATTAATGGTACATAGAAGAAGCCAGTGCACCAATTAAAATACCATTAGAAAACAGATTAGAATAGAAAGAAAATGTACCAGAATCTCTGGGACACAATGAAGGCAGCTCTAAGCAGAAAGTTTATAGTTATGAGTCCCTACAGTAAAAAGTCAGAAAGATCTAAAATAATCAACCAAATAATACATCTCTATTCCTACAAAAACAAAAATTAACCAATTCTAAAAGTAATAGAGGAAAGGAAAAACTTAAGATCAGAGCTTAGATTAATGAAAAGAGAATAAATAAACGTACAAAGAATCAATGAAATTAAGAGTTGGTTCTTTGAAAAGATAAACAAGATTAATAAACCCTTAGAAAAACTAGTGAAAACAAAGAAAGATAAAACCCAAATTAATAAAATTAGAGATGAAAAAAGAGGCATCACCACAAACATCATTGAAATATAGACATATGATTTGAAAATATATTCTCTCTTTTGAAAATATATTCCAGGTTTTGGGGTTGTGATTCAGTGGTAGAGCGCTCACCAAACACGTGTGAGGCCCTGGATTCAATACTCAGCATCACATTAAGGTAAATGTAATGTGTCCGACTACAACTAAAATATATATATATATTTTAAGAAAAGAAAATGTATTCCAATAAATTGGAAAATCTGGAAGACATTAACAACTTTCAAAATACATATGACCTACCAAAACTGAATAAAGAGGATATGCAAAACTTAAACTGACCAGCCATGGGTTTGAAGAACTAATAAAAATTTCCAACTAAGAAAAGTCCAGAACCAGATAGATTCTCAGCAGAATATTACCAGACCTTAAATAAAGAACGGACACCAATGATCTCAAATTATTCCATAGAATAGAAAGAGGAAACACTTCCAAATTCATGCTATAATGCCACCATCATCCTGATACCAAAATCAGATAAAGGTGATTCAAGGAAGGGAAAATACAAACCAATATCCTTAATTAACATAGATGCAAAAATACTTAATAAAATATTAGCAATTCATTCAAAAACACGTCAATTGTAAAACATGATCAATTGGATTTCTTTTTTTTTTCATTACAATCCTTATTACACATATAGAGTGTAATGCCAGATTCCTGGGAACCCAATAGATCTCCAGGAGCCGAATCCGATGCAATCACACAAAAGTCTTTATTGCAAGCTCGAGCCTGGACTCACTACAGTTCCAATGCAGCGGTCCTGAAGAGTGAGTCCAGGCCCTTAGTTCAGTGAGGATTTATAGGTTTTGGGGGGGCGGGATACTCTATGCATCACAACATCACACAGCAAATCATTCCATACGGCAGGAAAATCAAACAACAACTATTAGCATTGATTAGCACATTCACTGGCGGAAACATGTAGGGTAAGGGTGATTGGTTAGTTTAAGAGGTGGATACATTTGAACTGATTGGTTTAAGCTGCAAGGGGTGTGCTTACTAAATTACCCAGTTTCCTAACACGTTATCAATCACCGATTGGGAAGGTCCCTTGGTATTTCAGGTATTTTCCCTGTCTCAAGCTGATTGGTGGTTGCTAGGGGATTGCTATGGATCCTCACCTAGCCTAAATGAGTCAGGGAAACCTGGTGCAGCAGATCCCTTTGGAAGATTCCTTCCATTAAACAACTTAGCAGGGTGGGTAGGTGCCTAGGAGGTTCTGTGGGCTTTTCCAAGGACAAGGGTCACACCCCCTCCTGGACAGGCCTTGAGGTAGAAGCTGGTTTCTCAAAATTGGAATCACGTCAGTTTCTCAAGAGTACTATTTTTTGTATCTCTATACATACAGTATGTTCACGCCAACTTTTGCCATTATACATGTACTCTCTTTTTTGCATTACAATTCTTTTTTAAAAATATTTATTTTTTAGTTGTAGTTGAACACAATATGTTTATTTTTTTAAATTTATTTTTATGTGATGCTGAGGATTGAACCCGGGCCATGCACTTGCTAGGCGAGTGCTCTACCGCTGAGCCACAACCTCAGCCAACATTACAGTTCTTAATACACATATATACCAGAATTTTTCATATCTCTGTTTGTATATAAAGTATGTGGACCCAAAATTCAGATCTTCATACAAGTACTTTGGATAATGATTCCCATCACATTCCACTATCCTTGTTAATCCCCTTCCCCCTCCCTTTCCTTCCCACCCCTCTTCCCTATCTAGAATTAATCTAATCTTCCCATGCTCTCCCTCCCTACCCCACTATGAGCCACCTCCCCATCAAATGGGTTTCATAACAGGAATAAAAGGGTGATTCAACATACACAAATAAATACACATAATTAATCAGATAAATAGAATCAAGGAAAAATCATCTGATAATATCAGTAGATGCAGAAAAGCCTTACAAAAAATGTTAAATATACTAGAAAAATTAGGAATAGAAGGAATTTACCTCAACATCATAAAGCTTATATATGACAAATCCAAAGTCAACAACATATTCAATAAGTAAAACCAAATTATTCACTTTAAAATAAGGAACAAGAAAAAATATTCATTCTTTCATCTCCTATTCAATATAATTCTTGACAATGTAACCATAGCAATTAGGCAAGGGAAGGGAACAAGGGATACAAATAGGAATGGAAGAAGTTAAATTATCACTGTTAAAAGATGATATGATCTTATACCTAGAAGATTCAAAATAACATGCCAAAAGACATTTCAAGATGTCAAATAAATTCAGCAAAGTAGCAGGATAAAAATCAACATGCAAACAGTTACAGCTTTTGTACACACTAATAATAAATCTACTGGGGAAAAATAGGAAAACAATTCTGTTCAAAATAGCTCCCCCAAATAACAAGTAATGGATATAATTAAGGAAGTGAAATATATCTACAATAAAAATGATAGAACACTAATGAAAGAAATTAAAGAAAACAATAGAAGATGGAAAGACCTCTCCCATTTATTGACAGGTAGAATTAATATTATTAAGATATTATGTTATCAAAATAGATTGATACAATTAATGTAAATAAACATAAACATAAAAATACTAATGACATTTTTCACAGAAGTACAAAATCAGTCCTAAAATTAAGAAGGAAGAATAAAAGACCCAATTGCCCAAAGTAATTGTGGGCAATAAGAACATGGTTGGAGGTATCACAGTCCTTAATCTCAAATTGTAGAACCGAGACGTGTTGAAAAAATCATAATGCTGGCATAAGAATAGACATGTAACCAAATGGAATAAAGATACAAAGTCAAACACACAAGAATACATTAATCAGATCTTTAACAAAGATTCCAAAGATATATGTTGACAAAAAAACAGCCTTTTTAACAAATGGAGCTGGGAGAATTGAATATACATATATAGAAGAATGAAACTAGAACCCACCCTGAACAAAAGTCAATACAAAATGGATAAAAGTATAGTAATTAGATAAGAAATGTTGCAACTTCTATAAGAAAACATAAAGTCAACACTTCAATATATTGGCACAGACACAAACTTCCTCAGCAAGACTCTTAAAACACAGGAAATTATGCCGAGAAACAATAAATGGAATGACATCAAAGAAAGCAATTAAGTGTGTGGACAGAGATGACAGAATGGGAGAAAAACATTTGTAATTACTCTTCTGACAAAGGATTTATATATATATATATATATATATATATATATATATATATATATATATATGGATAGATAGATATTTACTTGAAGATGGACACAATACCTTTATTTTATTTATTTATTTTAATATGGTGCTGAGGATCAAACTCAGTGCCTCACGTGTGCTAGGCAAGCGCTCTACCAATGAGCTACTAGATATTTACTTGAAGATGGACACAATACCTTTATTTTATTTATTTATTTTAATATGGTGCTGAGGATCAAACTCAGTGCCTCACGTGTGCTAGGCAAGCGCTCTACCAATGAGCTACAATCCCAGACCACTGTTGTCCAACTACAACTAAAAAATAAAATATTAAAAAAAAATATGGCCTGAAGTTTTCTTTCCTTGATGTATCTTTGTTTTAGATATCAGGGTGATAAAGACTTCATAGAATGAATTTGGCAGTGTTTCTTCCTTTTCTACTTTATGGAAGAATTTGAGATGGACTTTTTTTTTTAAGTTCTGGTAGAACTCAGCTGAGAATCTGTTCCTAGGCTTTTCTTTGTTCAAAGGCTTTTGATAGCTGCTTCAATTTCATTGTTATTAGTCTGTTTAGTTTTTATTTGTCCTCATGGTTAAATTTGGGTAGGACACATGTCTCTAGGAATCTGCAAATATCTTCAAGATTTTCTTGCTTATTTGAGTATAAAGCTTCAAATTAGTTTCTGGTACTCCTCTGGATTTCAATAGTGTCTGTGGTGATATTTCATTTTTAACCTCTAATTTTATTTGAGTCTTCTCTCTCTTTATTTTGATTAATTTTCCTGAGGATTTATCAATCATGTTTATCCTTTCAAAACTTTGTTTGATTGATCATTTCTCTTTTTTTTGTTGTTGTTGTTCTTAATTTCATTGGTTTCAGCTTTGATTTTAATTAGTCTTGTCCTCTACTGGCTTTGGTGTTGGTTTGTTATTAATTTTATAGGGCACTGAGCTTTAATGTTAGATTATTTATTTGGTATATTTCTAATTTTTAATGTATGAATTCAGTGCTATAAACTTTCCTCTTACATCTTCTTTCATATTGTCCCAGAGATTTCAATGTTTTCTATCACTATTCTCATTTGTTTCTAAGATTTTAAAAATTTTTCCCTGATTTTTTTCTGCTTTCAATTCATCATTCAAAGGTTTTTTATTTATTATTTATCCCCCAGGTGTTATTTTTTTCTTGTCATCGATTTCTAATTTGACTTCATTATGATCTGATACAATGCAAGCAATTATCTCTATTTGTATCTGGGAAGATTTGCTTTGTGACCTAAAATATGATCTACTTTAGAAAATGTTCCATGCACTGCTGAGAAGGCAAATCTAGTCCTCGATGGATGAAATATTTTACAGGTATCAGTTAGGTTCATTTGGTTAATAGAATCTTTTAGATCTGAAGAATTATAGTTTATGGCTGGCTAATCTACCCAGTGGTAAGAGATGTGTGTTGAAGTCACCCAGTATCATTTTGATTCTATTTGATTCATTTTTTTAAAAAAAATTTAGTTGTTGATAGACCTTTGTTTTATTCATTCATTTATATGTGATGCTGAGACTTGAACTCAGTGACTCACACAGGCGAGGCAAGTACTCTACCACTGAGCCACAACCACACTTCCTTATTTGATTCTTAATATTGAGAAAATTTTGCTTTATGTACATAGAGGCACCATTGTTTGGTGAATAAATATTTAAAATAATTATATTTTGTTGTTGAATTATTCTCATAAGAAGTATGAAGTTACCTTCTTTGTCTCTTCTGATTAATTTTGGCTTGAAGTCCACTTTCATATGAAAATTGTAACCCATCTTATTTATGATACCCATGTTAATGGTATGTTTTTCTCCCATTTTTCAACTTCAGTCTGTGGATTTGTTTATCTTTGAGGTGAGTCTTTTGCATTGAGCATAATATTGGGTCTTATTTTTAGTCTAACATGCCAATATATGTCTTTTAATTGCAGAGATATGACCATTTACATTCAATGTTATTATAGAAAGATACTTTTTTAATTTACATCCATTTTGTTTACTTATGATGCTTAATTCAGACTTGGTTCTCCTTTAATTGACTATTTTCCTAGTGTAATGCATTCCTGTTCTGGTTTTTAATTTTATATTTTATTTCTTCTTAATGAAATATTTCATTGACTATGTTTTGTAGTTCAGGCTCTCTGTTAGTTTCTTTTTATCATGGAGGTTTTTATTTCATCTTTGAAAAATAATTTTGCTGGCAATAGTAATCTTGATTGGCACTCATTTTCTTTCAGAGCTTTTCTTAGTATATATTACTCAAAGCCATCCCAGCTTTTGTGGTCTGGGTTGAGAAATCAGTTGAAATCCAAATTGATTTACCTCTAAATATAATCAGGCAATTTTCTCTTGCAGTTTGAAAGTTTTATCTTCATTGTATTAAATTTTATCCTTATTTTTTCTTTATAATTTTTTTTGAGTAAATCTAATGAGTCTGTATATATAAAATCATATGCACATCTTGTGTTTGAATTTCCATCTCATCCCTAAGATTTCAAAAATTTTCTATTATTTTGGAAAGTTTGTGTATCCCTTTAGTTTGTATTTCAGAAACTTCATCTACCCCAATGATTCTTAAATTTGTTCTCTTGATGTTATCCCAGATTTTTTGAATATTCTGATCATTGCCTCAATATATTTTCTTTATGATTGACTTTATTTTAAAGATTGTATACTTTGTTTTCAAGGCCTGAGAACCTGTCTTCAAGTTGGTCTAATTTATTGATGATGTTTTTCATTGAATTTTTAATTTTTTGGAGTCATTTCCAGGATTTCTGTTTGATACATTTTCAGAATTGCTATCTCATTACTGAAGTGATTTTTTTCTTCCTGAATTTTATCTCTAATTTCACTTCTTACATCTTCATTTAGCTTACACATTGTGGGTTTTTTTTGGTGTGTGTGTGTGTGTGTGGTCTGAGAAGTATCTGTTCAGTTCCTTGACCCACCGTGTTCTCCCGGTATTGAAGTCCAAACACCCAGGAAACATCAAGGTAAGTGTAGAAAGTAAGTTTTATTTAAGAAAGTGATAGCGACAGACTTCTCCAAAGAGAAGGGGTCCCAGAGCTTGGTGTCCCTGGGAAGGGGTGTGTCATGCTTTATTTATTTATTTATCTATATATCTATTTATTTATTTTATATATGACAGTAGAATGCATTACAATCCTTACTACACCTAAAGAGCACATTTTTTCATATCTCTAGCTGTATACAAATTATATTCACACCAATTCCTGTCTTCATATCTGTACTTTGGATAATGATGATCATCACATTCTACTGTCATTAGTAACCCCATCCCCCCTCCCTTCCCCTCCAACCCCTCTGCCCTATCTAGAATTTGTCTATTCCTCCCATGCCCCCTTTCCCTATCCCACTATGAATCAGCCTCCTTATATCAAAGAAAACATTCGGCATTTGGTTTCTCGGGATTGGCAAACTTCGCTTAGCATTATCTTCTCTAACTCCATCCATTGACCTGCAAATGCCATGATTTTATTCTCTTTTATTGCTGAGTAATATTCCATTGTGCATATGCCAGATTTTTTTCCATTCATCTATTGAAGGGCATCTAGGTTGGTTCCACAGTGTAGCTATTATGAATTGTGCTGCTATAAACATTGATGTGGCTGTGTCCCTGTAGTATGCTGTTTTTAGGTCCTTTGGATATAGACCAAGGAGAGGGATTGCTGGGTCAAATGGTGGTCCCATTTCCAGATTTCCAAGGAATCTCCATACTGCTTTCCATATTGGCAGCACCAATTTGCAGTCCCACCAGTAATGCATGAGTGTACCTTTTCCCCCCCACATCCTTGCCAACACTTATTGTTGTTTGTCTTCATAATAGCTGCCATTCTGACTGGAGTGAAATGAAATCTTACAGTGGTTTTGATTTGCATTTCTCTAATTGCTAGTGATGATGAACACTTTTTTCATATATTTTTTCATTGTATATCATCTTCTGAGAAGTGTCTGTTCAGTTCCTTGGTCCATTTATTGATTGGGTTATTATTATTATTATTATTATTATTATTAGGTGTTTAGCTGTGACTTGCTCTTTTATAAACTCCAGATCTCCTCTTTTTAATCACTGCCTTTCCTTTTTCTTTATGTACATTCCTGGCAGCAGGGATTCAGGTTTAATTGTTTGCAACCCAGAGTGCCCAGGAACATGATCACATATCAACTCATTATTATGAAAACTAGTCATCATCCTCCCTAGATCCCCATCATTCATTACCTATACTGACTGACATTTGTCCCTACCTCAGTTTGCTGAAGAATGTGATGTATCCTGTCCAATCTAGCCAGGCAGGGCTGTAGGCAGATTGTTTTGTGTAAAGAAAGCATATGGAGGCCTGTGGTTGTGGCTCAGTGGCAGAGTGCTTGCCTCACACATGTGAGGCACTGGCTTCAATCCTCAGCACCACATAAAAACAAATAAACAATGGGCTGGGGTTGAGTGAGGCTCAGCAGTAGAGTGCTCGTGTAGCATGTGCGAGACCCTGGGTTTGATCCTTAACACCATATAAAAATAAATAAATAAAATAAAGATATTGTGTCCAACTACAACTAAAAAATAAATATTTAAAAATAAATAAATACATAAACAAAATAAAGATATTCTGTCCATGTATAACTACGAAATATTTTTTAAGAAAGAAAGCATGTGATGAGGTCAGCACAGTGAACTCATTTTATAGAAGTATTCTCTTAATTTAGTGTTCCCACCATTCTCATCTATCTGTCCCCTTATATTCCCCCCTCCAAACTTTGGAACCTTAAGTCATTTTAGGCTATTTGGGTGTTGACATTTCTCTCTACTTCCTGCTGAAAATGGGTGACATTCATTGGAAGGAAACCCAAAGTTCTTGTTCTCCAACAAGAGGGACAGAGAGAGTTAAGGGTATTTAGCATCAGGGCAGTCCAGTGCTCCATGTTGGAAGCTGGTGGGTGACTGGATAAAGTGTACATAGGGCAGAGATCATGCTAAGACAACAACAAATAAAACAGCAAAGCATTATTTTTTTGTGAACAATTAGCATGGAAGCAATCAGTGTTATTGGCTGTTCTCCAAAACCATGAAGATGGTAACTCATTAAAGCTAAGACTTTAGAAACATTAGCAGAGTTCTTAGAAACATATATACCACACTAAGCTTTTCTAATGTCACATATGTTTCAACGAGCTGTAGTTAAGATATCTAATGCCATCTGAGTTTTGTAAAATACCTTTCTATTGTTGTTACTTCTGTATTTAGTAGAGATTCCTTTATCTCTGTCACTTAGGGCTAGATAATTATACAAGCAAACACAGATCAAGCTTGCCTATATAGTATGTTAGGAGGATTTGTAGATTTCAAATTGATTCAAAAAAGATTTGTGATGCTGACAGTCTCTTTTGATAAGTACCAGGCAAACCTGTCTAAGAATCCTCCCTTCAGCCTCCAGATTTACTTCCTTTTGGTGGGGCTGACACAGTGTACATCTTAGGTTACATTCAAAGAACTATTTTTTTTTCCTTTTAAATGTCCATGTTGGCTGTGCTTTGGTCAAAACTCTCTTGCCATGTGTTTAAGACCAACTTGGATAAATTGACCTCATTCCTATCTACTATCAAGAATCAGATGAGGTTCCTCAGGGGTCACTCTTGAGATTTCTCTAGGGCTATTTGCCAGGACCATTCAAGATCTTACTGACCATGTGAGGCTTTCCTTGAAGTATTAGTGACATTTTCCTCCCCCAAAACCCTCCTCTTTGCAGCAAGAGCACTGGTTCTCCAGGGTCCCATTGATTCCCCTGATCAGGAGGTCATTTGGCCCAGAGATGCAAAGCCCTTAGAGAAGTACCATTGTTCCCTGGGTCCACACTGACTTCAGAAGGAAAGAGCCAAATATTGGCTATTTTCCTTCTTGGCCTCTTTATTTCTTTTTTTAAAATTTAATTTTTTTTTAGTTGTCAATGAACCTTCATTTTATTCATTTATATGTGGTGCTGAGAATCAAATTCAGTGCCTCACACATGCTAGGCAAGCACTCTGCCACTGAGCCACAACCCCAGCCCCAGCCCTTTTATATCTTAACTTTAGTTTCCAAGTTTGGGTTTTAAACATCTAGCAGGCCAGTTTCACCTATCTTAAATTAGGAGTACCGGATTTTAACTTTAGTGTCTATAATCTTATATTTACTTACCACATCCATTTACAAAAAGTCTATCTTTAGAACTTATTAGTCCTAACATGTAATAATATAAGAGGCAGAGTCCTAACTCAGGTGGTGGCCTCTTGAAAAATATTAGGTAAAGTGTTTTATTTCTGAAGCTTATGTTTATCTCCTTTTAAAATATTATATTGTAAAGTTCTCATATATAGTTTTTGCTGAGTCTACATTTAATATCAATTAACACAATCTAACATTACATCTGAAACATGAATCAAACAAGAGATATTTTAACCCATTATTTTGTGTGTGTGTGTGTGTGGGGAAGTGACAAAATGTCTTCATGTTCCACATTGTCAACCTTTAAATAAATCAGGCTTTCCTTATTACCTTCCAAAATTACATTTAAGATCCCATCTTAGTGTAAAAAATAACACAAATGTTATACGTAATTTATGGATGACACATTATTTTTATTCAATTACAAAAGTTTAAATGATATAAATAAATTCCCAACTAAATGTGTTATTTTTATATAAGTCTGAAAGAGATCACTGCTACAGAAAACTTTAGTTTGAAGAACATCAGCTTGGGGCAATTTCTCCTTAAGAGAAATTCTAAGTTTTCTAAAGAAATTCTAAGTATTCTAAAGACTTGCATACTTGGAGGACATGGATACATCTGATATACAAAGAAACCAGTAACAGTTGTTTGTTTAACCAGAGTTGTTCAAACCCTAATTCCTTTAAGACTAGTTAGAACCTAACAGACACAAGAACTTATCTTGATATATAAGAGCAGATGAAGGTTTTAAGAAACAGTTTTTATTTCGACACATAGAGAATTAAATTCTGGTTTATATCAGTATCTTAATATTTCAGCTTAGGAAAAAACCTTAAATAACTTCAACTGATTGTGCTAATTATAACTACCTTAATCACACACAAACCTGTTTTGAAATTTATACTTCACTAATCTTGTATAACTTAGACACTGTACAACTTGTTTACCTTTTCATAAAAGACTTTCTCCTCCAGAAACATTTATTTTTCATAGTAAAATATATTTCCATACCTAGAACTTATATTTCTCTCCTAGTTGCTGATCATTTTTAAAATTTACAATCTGAAACAAGTATTATAAAATTTCTGAATTTAGACAAATTATTCCATTTTAAAAAGATAAAATACTTTGTTCCACAGTATTTTAACTGAAACACAACAGAAACATTTTGTAGTCTTTGCATATAGAATTACACCTGATTGAATTTTAACTCTTAGTAACTTTGCTTTTAGTGAAGACACAGAAACAAAGCAATCTTAAGCTGTTTTCCCCCCATTTACTAAAACCATTTAATATATATATATATGTAAAAATAATTCCTCATGGAATTCAAGAAGTCAAGAGTTCTTAATTTTATGGCAGTTGATGTTTTAGCATTTTAACTTTGTAAATTAATCAAGTGTCTCATTAATAAATACATTTATTAATATTAATCCCACTTATTTTATATCTGTTTTACTCACTTTAACTGTTAAATACAAAGATTTCAGACAATTGGAGTTAACAGCATTAGCCTTCTCTTCCCTGCTCAAGAAAGATTTTAGAAGCAATGAATATTGCATTCTAGACATTCTATAGAAACCAACACTGTAGGATTGGGATTGTATGTCAGTGATAGAGAGCTTTCCTAGCACATATGAGGTACTAGATTCAATCCTCAGCACCACATAATATAAATAAATAAAATAAAGTTATTATGTCCATTTACAACAAAAATATTAAAAAAAACAATACTCTACTGTGTGACCACCTAAAAAAACTTGTGGATTATTAAATTTAAAGACCTCTTTACTCTCATATGTTTATTTAAATTGAAATTTTACTTAAAAGTTTGTCACATGGACTAAAAAATATTTGGATCCATTCCTTTTCCTTAAATTTCAATTTATGTGTGCTCACTTGTCTATATGCCAATTTTGGTTCCATGCAAATTACATATATATATATATATATATATATATATATATATATATAGAGAGAGAGAGAGAGAGAGAGAGAGAGAGAGAGAGAGAGACAATACTACACAGGTGCACACAACTATACATAAGCATCAGAAAACAGGATTTTTGAGATTTTCCTTGCATAATTGACCTCTCAATAAACACAGAGCATGGAAAAAAACCTCTTTTGTCATGTGAAACAACACTGATCACAACAAAATATATTAATTTAGGCATGCAAGTTTCAAATGTGAATTCACCACAAAACCATAAGCTCAAAAAACAAATTTTTTTGAAATTAAAAAAATAGTTCTAAAAAATGATATGAGCATAATTACTCTAGCAAAGGAGTAATCATGCGGAACATCTTTATCCAACCAGAATGCACTTTGGGTTCAGATTAGAGTTAGTCCAGATATTTAAAGAATGTGGGAGCCCTGACATCCTCAGATAAAATTTCTCTAGGTAAAGATGTCTTGTATATATGAGATTGTTCCATTTTACCTCCCTGGGCTGTAGTATTTAGGGAGGAACTTGTTGAGAGAGCAGAGTCACAGAATGGAAGAGCATATAAGATAGCCATTTAGGTCTCTCAGTAGCTTGAATTTAAAAGTGTCACTTTTTTTTTCCCTTTAGTCCCAAACCAGCTTTGGATAATTGCCTCTGTAGCTTACATTCCAGATGGAAACCTTGGAGAGAGAGAGACCTGGCAGAAAGCTACAAAGTAAGGAAAACTACTGTTTTGAACTTGAAAGTCAAAACCTCATACATAGGTAACTTTTGACATTTTTTCTTCTCCCTTTTGTAAAACTAGTCTCTTAAGGTTTTCTCTGGAGACCATTTTTCCATTCCCCCAGTTGGTAATCAGGACAGGTTTGAAAGTAGAAAATTATAAGGCATCTCCTTTTTCTCAACTCTGATTAGGTCACCTTTCATTATTACTTTTGAGGACCGGGCTCTCTTCTTAACAAAATAAATAAATAAATAAAACAAACAAAAGATAACAGAACATGGGTGCCTGCTTGGAGGAAACATGCTAGGGGACATCTCTGTGATACTGGAGCCTCTAGTGATCAACAATTTCTGCCCCTCCTTATATGACCTCTGGATTTAATTGGTGCCTTACCAGTGTGGTCATAATTTATCTCCTCCTTCACTGATGGCCATGAAAAAGGTGCAAGCCTCTGTATTATCCACCCTTATCATGTGACTTATTATGTTGGGAGACCATGAAACCCTTGGATGCCTTTCTTGCAATAAATCCTGGTCTTTCTGTGCTGAGCCTATCATTAGCTAATGAACTTTTTGGTGGGGGGCTCACTCAGAATGAAGAATCATAGCTGAATCTAGTCTACATTTTTGGGGGCATAATTTAGGTTTCTCCATTATCCTTACATATAGATAGGGAAGCTTGGACTATTTTCCTTCATTTTTATAAAACAGGCTAAGCTACAGAATTGTATTAAAATGTATATTTTCCTATGATGGCCATGATTCCCCATCAGAGCATTTGTATTGAATCCTTGCTTGGCAGCAGAAGAAAATAAAGTGATTTTTCTTGGGCATCTGTGGGTCAACCTTGTCCTAAGTTTTCAGTATGTGGGCTAGTGGCAAACCTTGCATAACTGTTGAGATTGAAGCTCTTATCTGAATATGAGAGAACAGAACTCAGGCAGAGAAACTGTCCATTTTGTTAGGGATGTCACCTTAATGAGCATGTCATGGTCGGCAAACCCAACTCTCATTTCCCATTTTCTGCTGGATTTATTGCTGCATCACCAGGAAGAATTTAAGGGTCTCTGCTTTGCCACATGCCAAAGATCAGGGAGGATCCAGACTTATTGGCGCTTACTGGTATCCACCTGGCCACTATAAAAATTCAAAATGAGATGCCCCAAATCTCCTTATATTAAGCAAGGTCCAAGAAGTCTCTGAAAGACCAGAGTCATTAGGGGTAAAGGCTGGACTAAAGAGCTTATGCATGCTGTGGGCTAAAGTAATCTCCAGAGGGAAGGAGGACACCTAGTGGTTGTTGAACATTTAACACCCTTTTCCTGGAAGAATCTAAAGAGGTCAATTGAAAGACCCAGGCTTTTCCTTATGAACCACTCCATGTACAATATCTCTTTCTCAATGGCTAGTCTGATTGACATGAAAGTGGGGGAGCTTGGGAGGTGCATGCAGAGAGAGGAAAGTGTGGTAGGCTCATATGGAAGTGTATGTGTTGCTGGGGTATTCACTCAGCACCACTTAGTCAACCAGTCACCACAGGATACCCAGAGGGCTATTGGAAGATGAGGTCAGAGAAGGAAACTTTGAGGCCACTTAGGAGTGGCCTCAAGCAGGGCCTAATAATTGTTTTCTAACTTTGTCCAAATCCTTGCATCCAAAGGCAGACTGGGGTTAGGGGCTGCTGTATACTAGCACCAGACATGCTCCAAGCCAAGATAGGAGAAGAGGAAATGGGCTTTATTAGAGAAAAATATGTCTGACATGCAGGGCAGGTAATTAGGAGCCACAAAAAGCCATGAAGGCTTTTTGCCTGAGTTTTAAGATTGGCAGCCTATATTGATTATATTTAAATGGCTGATGGGAATCCAAAATTGTCCTCCAGAAAGAAAGAGAAACAGAAAGATGCAACTCAGAAAAATGTAAGGTGCAGAGGAGCTTGCCTTAGTGAGTGATGATTCAAGGAGCAACCCCATTTGATACGGGTCTTGGAGATCAGGAAAGGGTCCTTGTTCTCCCAGTGTTAGAAGATTAAACACCAGGAAACATGAAGGCATGTATAGAAAGCAAGTTTTATTTAAGAAAGTGATAGTGACAGACTTCTCCAAAGAGAAGGGGTCCCAGAGCTTGGTGTCCTTGGGAGGGGGTGTGTCTAGTTCTTTACAGACTCTAGAATTACTCTGTTTTTAATTTTTTAATTTTAATTTTTTAAATTTTTATTCTATTTTGTTTACACATGACAGTATAATGATCATGACATATCATACATTTGAATCAGATAGGGTATAATTTCTCATTTTTCTGAGTGTACAGGTTGCAGAATACTCTTTTTAATAATTTTCCTCTCTTTTTTTCTCCACTACGTGCCTGGGAGCAGGGATGTGGGGGTTAATTGTTAGCAACCCAGAATGCCCAGAAGCACCAGAACAGAGGTTAACAATCCATTGTTCTGTTTGATAACCAGTGATAACCAGTCATCATTCTCTCTAGACCCCGTCATTCATTACCTACACTGACTGCCTGACCTTTGCCCCTGTCTGTTTGCTGAGGAATGTGACATATCCTGTCCAATCAGGCCAGGAGGTGCTGTAAACAGATTGTTTTTCTGGCAAAGAAAGCATATAGGTCATCAGCACAGTGGGCTCATTTTATAGAAGTATTATTTTAAGCTCATGTTTCCACCATTCTCATCTATCCATTCCCTTACGTACAGTCTTCCACCACCTGCTGCCACGATCTGGAGAACCATCCCTCTATGTCAATGTTGCTGCATATTCAGAAAGATTCCCTTAGTGTTTTCCCCATGCAGACTGTGGACTGTGATCAGGGGGAAAGTTCCTCTAAGTTTCTTAGTACTCAAGCAAATTCCCACCATATCTCCCCTCAGTGTCAATAGGGGTGGCAGTGGTTCTAATGGTTTCCCTTTCCCCTTTCCTCTGTTCAGTGCCCAAACTGCATGTACCTCAAACTTTGAGTTCTGACTTGCACCAACCCTAATTGTGGGTGTCAGCTCTGTCTCTGCTATAGCTTCCTAAACAGCTGTGCTAAGAGCTGGGTTGGTCAAGCCCTTCTCTGGGCAGAGCTGCTCCACCTTGTTCCCCTTGCTCATAGTGAGGGAGATGGGGTTTCAATGACTTTCAGCTAGTAGTGATCCCTCTACAAATTATTTCTACCAGATTCTTAAGAGAACCCACTCTATTGGTGCTCTGATTTAATTTGTTGATCTCTGGAATTGGAGAGATACCTTATTGATTTAACAGGTTCACTGATAAGCTGTGGGCCTCACAAAATGGCTGAGAATTCCAACAGGGTTTTATATTCATGATTTGGTTCTATATTGCTTGATCTTCCTCAGAAAAGCTGCTTTTTTCATGTTTTAATTTTTTCTTGTTTTTTTTTCCCCAAATGCTGTTGGGGGGGTGATAATATTTGTTTCCCTGGTCCTTTGTTCAGTGAGATTTTATAGGTTTGGGGGGATCCTCTATGTGTCACAACATCACACAGCAAATCATTCCATACCGTGGGAAAATCAAACAACTCTTAACACTGATTAGCACATTCACTGGTGGGAACAAGATGGGTAGGGGTGATTGGTTAGTACAAGGAGGGGATTCCTTTGAACTGATTGGTTTAGGCCACGAGGGGTGTACGTGCTAAACTACATGGTTTCCCAACTTATTATCAACCACCATAAACTACCTGGAGGTCATCTGGCATTCCAGGTATTCTTCCTGTCTTATACTGATTGGAGGTTACTAGGGGGATTGCTATGGGTCCTCACCTAGCCTAACTGAGTCAGGGACACCTAGCGTGGCAGACCTCTCCTGTTATTTACAGACAAACAACTCAGCAGGGTGAGTATGTGCTTAGGAGTGTTCTGTGGGTTTTTCCAAGGACAAGGGTCATGCCCCGTTACTTAGGACAGGCCTTGAGATAGAAGCTGCTGTTACTCATTTATTTTTCAAAAAATGTAGTCACATCAGTTTCTCAATAGCTGCTAGAAACAGGGCCCCTTTCAGGATCTGTTGTGTGATGGAAGGCAGCAAGCCTCTCCAGTTTTCACAAATGGATGCAACTCTGAACAGCTTCCTATGCTGTCAGAATTTCTCCCTGACTATACCCTAGAAGGGTTGGAGTTGCGCTCCAGGACCTATTTAGGATATATGTGGGATAGAGGCTGGCAAGCTTGTCATGTTCAAATATATGAGTTACCAGCAGGTATTTATGTGGATGGGATAATTCTCATGATGGATTAGAGAGGGGCTGGAGCCAAGACAGGGATCCTTATGGATCTTGCTGTGTGACATAGGCCAGAAAAACAGTCTCATTGGCTCTGATGGGCAAGTCTCCCTCTGGATTCTGGTGTAAGTATTACTAAGTTGGGACCACAGCTGAAGGAGGCTGAAGTCAAATAGTCACTTTTGAGTCTATTGCTGAGATCCATATAATTGGGAAGATAAATATGTGTACCAAGGCATTAATATGTGTGACTCTTTATGGGCCCATTGAAAAATGGTTTCACTTGTAGGCTTAAGGACAAACAGAATTGCAGCCTAGTTCATCTGAGAGCAGGCCATTTCTGAGTTTGAAGCTGCAAATATAATTAGTAGGTCTGCCTTTTCAGTGTTGGTCTTTACTCTCAAAACAACCTGGGCATCACTGGGATTTACTTCCTACTTAAATAACAAAGTTCCAACAAAGAGACTTTTGTCTGTGGATGGGTGCAGAATTTTGAAAGAATACAAGTAAGGGACCTCTCCTATTCTGTAAACTTGCTGGCATCCCTCCATTTATCTTATTGCTTTCACCAGCATTTTGTTATTTTCAGCATTCAGATTTTGTATCTATTTTAATAGACTAGTCCTTAGGTTTTTGGTTTTTGAAGTCAATGTAAACAATATTGTATTTAATTTCAGTTTCCATGTTTATTGCTAGTACAGATAATCTCCTTTGAAACAATCATGTGATATCATTTCAATGCACCATACTTTGATACCTAGAATTTGATCAAATTAGAGGGCACCACTGCAGTTGTACCAACATTATCTAGCATTATTACATCATTTGCTTAAACATTTCATATTTTTATGCAAAAGACAAATGGAAAAGAATCTGAGAAAAAGTTGTTTCTACTAGAATATAAATGTACTCTGGGAAATTTCACATTTTTCCATAAGATACATGTTAACAGAGTTAAACATTTGCAAATAATTTTACCTCTTCACAGCTCATTATGCCTACAATAAATTTGCTTAGATGTGCATAACGAAAATTAATGTTCTTTTCATATTCATCATTTAATTTTAAAACATTTGTGGTTATTTGTTTTACAAGACAAAATTATAGGTGGGTTTGTTTTCACTGATGAGTAAATTTGAAATTAATAGTTTTAGTGATAATTATTCTTAAAGTACCCAAATATGTAGGAAAAATTGACTATATTTATACATCAAAATAGTCAATTCTGTATAATTACAAGATTCTTTTCTATATGTAAATTTTGAACTGATTGAATATGATATTTTTTTGGTTCTGGTGTTTGAATCCAGGGATGCTTAACCACTGAGCCACATCTCTAGCCCATTTTATATTTTATTTAGAGACAAGGTCTTGCTAAGTTCCTTAGGGCCTTGCTAAGTAGTTGAGCTGTCTTAGAACTCGTGGTTCTCCTGCCTCAGCCGCCCAAGCTCCTGGGATTACAGGTGTGTGCCACAGTACTCAGCCTGAATATGATATTTTAAAAAGCTTTGAGAATAAAATAAGTGTGAGAATACAACCTAAATTTTAAAGTTTCACCAATTCCAAATAAATTTGCTTGACTTCATTGTATATGCAGAGATACACTTAGAGATATAAAGAAAATAAAAGGCATTCAATAAACACAGTTACTTAGATAAGGAAATTGACCCCTCAGAAAGTAATTATATTATTCAAGATTTTAACAATTTTTTAAAAATAATGGATTCTGAAGCTTTTAAAACTCAAAGATATAACTTGAACTGAGGGATGCAGTCTCCCACCGTGTTCTCCACTACTACAAATGTGACCAACAAATGTTTAAGCAATTATTGAACCATATCTTGGTATATTTCATCTAAACAATAATTTCCCTCACATCTGGATGTATCATGCAATCCATTTGATTCAATAGTTGGCCAGGTTCACTAAAGTGTGAGAGGTTACAAACTAGAATTTTCATAGAATAAGCATATTGGGTTTTAATTTATCATATCCCAGATAGTTGAACAGTTTAAATTTCAGATAGAACTATTCTCTACTTTCACATTAAAGAATAAAAATGCAGTAATTTTTTACTTATTCAAAGGAAATCTTTTATATAAAATAGTTGGATAATTAAGGCAAGCATTCCTCCCAGTCCCAAGTGGTCAGTTACTATAATGACCCACTTCTTGTCACTTATGCAAGTCTGGATTCCCATGACTATCACTTGTTCCAATAATAATTTGATGGGTCTTCTTCAAACAGCAAATGAGATAATATGCCATCTACCTGAGTACTAAGTTTGAAATTTGTTATATAGACATAATTTTATTCATATGGATATTTCACAGATTTTTCCTCACTTAGTAATTTTAATTAATATCATGCTGGGTAGCCACTGTGACACAATGCTTTATGAAGATGAAATGAATTTTCAGTATTGAAAAAAATCCATTAACAAAGCATTTAAATATAACTTTCAGGCTTGAAAGAATACCAGTACTTGAATTTGAACTAACATCTTATTATCTGAGAAGTGTGCATTTTTTCTGATTTCCAAAATTTTATAGAGAAGTAAATTAAACTTCTCTAGCCTTAGAAATCTTCAAAAGATGAAAATACAGCTTGATAAAAATAAGTACATTCTTTATGAATTACTAAGGACTGTTTTACTGAATATTTTAAGTTTCTAAGAATCACTGTCCTATTGAATTTCCCCACAATACTAGAAAACATATTATCCGTAGCATGCTACTACTGTTTCACTTCCCCTGGTATTAGTAAAATCACAGAAGTACTTCTTACCTTATTTTTATTATTTTTTTCATTTACTGTGAACTGTGGCTTTAGGTCTGTCTTAAATTATGTATGATTTCTTTACAACTCTACTCATTACAAGTGTTTTATCAAGTGAGTACTGGGGGGAGGAAACCAAATCCAACAACTATTAAGTAAATAATTACATACACACATCCATATCATCATCAACATCATTATCATTAACATCATCATCTTCAACATCTTTATCACCAAACCAGTGATAAAATGTCTTCTGAGGGACATGGAATTTACAGAATTTAACATATTCATTTTTAGACAAGCAAACTGAAGCTCAAAGAATTTAGAGACCTGTCCAAGGTAACAGAAATTGTACAAGTCAGAATCTGGTATAGCATTCTGTTTCCACTGATAAGTATAATATTCTTGCCTGCCACTCAGAGTACTTCTAAATGATTTTTTTAAAAATATTTTTATAATTTTTGATGGAAACAATACCTTTTTTATGTATTTATTTTTATGTGGTACTGATTATTGAACCCAGTGCCTCACATGTGCTGGGCAAGTGCTCTACCACTGAGCCACAACCCCAGCCCCAATGATTCTTAATATTTGTTCAACCAACCACAAGTAGGTTTTGAATAGGGCGTGTATGGACAGATTTCAATTATCTGCCATATGCCTTAATTTATAGCATTTTTAAAATCCTTGGCAACCTACATGGAAAAGAGAAAAGGAGCAGAATGCGCTTAATAATTTCAAGGCTGGTAACCCAGGTGGGAAAGGGAAAAAAAAATTCACACAGTGTTTCAGGACTATATGTGGGGATAGGTTGACCTACAAGTAAAACTGCAAGTACCGTATATGATAATAAAATTGGCTTCAGTGATAAGAGTAAGTACAAAACCACTGATAAGAGGAATGGAATGTTATGATATGTTGCGTATGCAATTGGGAATTGTTCAGTTAAAGCATGTCATTATTGCTTTACACTCAATTAGAAGTTAGAAGTGAAGCATAATTACTGTTGCTATGTTTGTATCCAAGCAGAATTACATTATGATTAAGCAAACAGGAAGTGTACCAAATGGGAGCAAATGTAATTGGAGACTACTCTTCCAACTATCGGCTTCACTTAGAAAGTGAAATTGCACATCAATCTCATTCCAAAACTCTAAAGAGGATTTCACCTTTTCCAACACAATTTAAAGCCATCCTTCTCCACTGTGCTTATGTGAATAAACTCATAAAAATATGTCATAAGGGAAACATAAATAATGTGGTAAATAATTATGCATACATTGATTCATTCTTAAAATAGCATCTATCATGTACCATAGATTGCATAGGGTACTTGGGCACATTTGTATAAATAATATCATGTAAAAAAAGCTGAATACAAGTGATATGAAGACAATTTTCTCCTGTTAGTCAAAGAGAATGGATTTAGATCTCTGTTTGGCCCTTACTAACTAAGTGGCCTTGTACAAGTCATTCAGTAGCCATTCTGAATCTTAGCCCTATTAACTGTAAAATAGGACTACTAAATATTTAGATCTATTCAAGGATTGAATTAGACAAATTAAGAAATGTACTTAGCATGGTGCTTGGCACACTGTGGAAAATTCAGTGTTAGCAAACACATTCCAAACAAAATATTTTGGTGCTGTTATGTTGTTTCTTTATAGGTTTCATCTTAAAATTAGTACATATTAATTTTACAGATTAGTGGGATTCAATGTGATATATTTACACATGCATATAGCCTGCACTGATTATATACATCCAACCTTCCACCCACTTCCCCTGTCCCCCAGCACCTTGCCTTTCCTCATCATCACTCTTCTACGTTGAAATTAACATTTTTTCTTTATGGGTTTCTTAAAGATAAGCAGGAGTGACAAATGTGCCAAAAACAGATGAAATGTTTTTTTTTTTTTCTACCAAGGTGATGTTAGTCTCTTCTCAGTAGATTATTTCACTCCCACTTTTGATATGAAGGTATGTGATTCACACTGAAAAACTTTGTTCTCAATGTTCTTTGAATTTTGAGTACTAAAAATTTACTTAGTAATAATACCCAGTCCTGGGTAGTCATTTTTCAATTTGATGACCTCTACATGATAATGTATAGAGAAAAGATAAGCTATTATATCATTAGATGCTAAGAATGACTGACATTTTAAGTATAATTTATAATGGTTATTGGTAAATGTTGACAGTGAATGTTGTTAAAGAGATTCACATATGAATTTTGTTAGACTATAGGCTTACTATAATTTGTTCTTTCTTATAGTACTTTAGAATGATATCACCATATTAAGACCATAAAACAAATTTTTCATTTGTCTTGTGAACCTCTTTATATACCTCTTGACTTAGTGGTAGCCAAATATATCCTGAATTATGTCATTGTTGTTTAAAACTAAGTTTAGTAATTTAATATGCTGCCTGTTGGTGGTGATCATGTCTGACTATTCCTATATCTTTATGACTTTAATTTGGTTACTATTTTGGTTCTGCCAGCTAAGAATTGTAGGATATATAAAAAAACTGAGATAAGTGTCATGATAGAAGAAACCAGCATGACTATCTCTTTGAATATACATGCATGCCTATTTATTGGACACTGTCACAAAGCACACTGTATTCACATACATACCTCAGGAAATTTACAGATGTTTTAGTAAGATAGGCCATAATAGTGGATACGGTGTGTTTAATGCATATGAGCTCACAAATCATAAATACCATTTTTTCATTCACAAAGTCATAGTTACAAATATTATATACTGAATATTCATGTATCTAAAAGAAATAAAAGGCATTTTTAAACATAAATTCTTTCTGACAGTGTTTTTCTCCTTGGAGGTACCTAGAAAACCTACCAATTCTGAAGAGTTTTAATGACCAAGATCCAGAAGGTGCCTCTTTTCCATACTTGTCCTTTCTTTAGGCACAATCATTCTATGTGGGTTTAGATTTTAGTTAAACAAACATGCAGCCCTTAAATGTTAAACAAGGAAGCAATCACATACACAGGGTAGAAGAAAATGGAGAAAGGAGGCTTAACTGAGAGAGAGTTGGAAATATAGAGTAACTAGAAGGCCTTTAAAAGACTATCAGTATAGCCAATTTTCATACAGATAAAACTAAGAGCATCTCCTTTATACAGTGTCTTTGAGCTTTTTGAAAATTGATGGTCACAGAAGAAAAAGCTATAATTGGAATAATAATATATTTATCAGCTTAACACAGTATTCTATTATGTTCAATTCAGAGGTCACAGAACATTTGAGCTGGATAGGAATTACAAGATGATCTAGTCTAGTGGTTCTTAAAACTTTTGTTTTCAGTCTTCTTCACATTAAAAATTATTGAGGCACTCAAAGAACATTGTTTAAAAGTGATGAGAATTGCTCTGTAGTATAGTTTAAGGTCTGGTAGAGTGATGCCAACTGCTTTGCTCTTCCTGCTAAGGATTGCTTTAGCTATTCTGGGTCTCTTATTTTTCCAGATAAATTTCATGATTGCTTTTTCTATTTCTATGAGGAATGTAATTGGAATTTTGATTGAAGTTACATTAAATCTGTATAGTGCTTTTGGAAGTATGGTCATTTTGATAATATCAATTCTGCCTATCCAAGAGCAAGGTAGATTGTTCCATCTTCTAACGTCTTCTTTGGTTCTCTCTTAGAGTTCTGTAATTTTTATTATATAGATCTTTCACCTCTTTTGTTAAGTTGATTCCCAAGTATCTTATTATTTTTTTGAAGTAATTGTGAATGGGGTAGTTTTCCTCATTTCCTTCTCAGAGGCTTTGTCACTGATATACAGAAATGCCTTTGATTTATGGGTGGATTTTATATCCTGATACTTTGCTGAATTCATTCACTAGTTCTAGAAGTTTTCTGGTGGAGTTTTTTTGGATCTTCTAGGTATAGAATCATATTGTCAGCAAATAGTGCTAATTTAAGTTTTTCTTTTTGTATACATAGCCCTTTGATTTCTTTCATCTAATTGCTCTGGCCAATGTTTCAAGAACTATGTTGACTAGAAGTGATCAAAGAGGGCACCCCTATCTTGTTCCAGTTTTTAGAGGGAATGCCTTCCATTTTTCTCAATTTAGAATGATGTTGGCCTGAGGCTTAGCATAGAGAGCCTTTATGATGTTGAGATATGTTCCTGTTATCCCTAGTTTTTTTAGTGCTTTGAACATAAAGGGGTGCTGTATTTTGTCAAATGCTTTTCTGTGTCTACTAAGATGATCTAGAGGATACAGAGACTAACCCACAAAATTACAATTATCTTATACTACACAAAGCTGCTAAAAACATGCACTGAAGAAAAGATAGCATCTTCAAAAAATGGTGCTGAGGAAACTGGAAATCCATATGCAACAAGTGAAATTAAACCCATATCTTTCCCCATGCACAAAATTTAACTCTAAATGGATCAAGCATCTAGGAATTAAACCTAATCTTCATCATGTGGAATTAGGCCCCAACTTCCATAATAAGACTCCTATAGAGCAAGAATTAAAACCAAGAATCAATAAATGGGATGGCCTCAAACTAAAAAGATTTTCTCAGTAAAAGAAACAATCTGTGAGGTGAACAGAGAGCCTACATCCTGGGAGCAAATCTTTACCCCTCACACATCAGATAGAGCACTAATCTCTAGAGTATATAAAGAACTCAAAAAGCTAAGCACCAAAAAAATAAATAACCCAATCAACAAATGGGCAAAGGACCTGAACAGACACTTCTCAAAAGAGGATATACAATCAGTCAACAAATATATGAAAAAAATGTTCATCATCTCTAGCAATCAGAGAAATGCAAATCAAAACTACTCTAAGATATCATCTCACTCCAGTCAGAATGGCAGCTATTATCTTCATAAGACAAACAACTATAAGTGTTGGCGAGGATGTGGGGGAAAAGGTACACTTATACATTGCTGGTGGGACTGCAAATTGGTGCAGCCAATATGGAAAGTAGTATGGAGATTCTTTGGAAATCTGGGAATGAAGTCTCCATTTGACCCAGCTATCCCTCTCCTTGGACTATACCCAAAGGATTTAAAAACAGCATACTACAGGAACACAACCACATCAATGTTTATAGCAGCACAATTCACAATAGCTAAACTGTGGAGCCAACCTAGATGCCCTTCAGTGGGTGAATGGATTTTTTAAAATGTGGTATAAACAATGGAATATTACCCAGCAATAAAAGAAATAAAATCATGGCATTTGCAGGTAAACAGATGGCATTGGAGAAGATAATGCTAAGTTAGCCAATCCCTCCAAAACAAATGCCAAATCTTTTCTCTGATATAGGGAGGCTGACTCATAGTGGGGTAGGGAGGGGGAACATGGGAGGAATAGATGAACTCTAGATAGGGAAGAGGGGAGGAAGGGAATTGGAGGAGGTAGGGGATTAGCAAGGATGGTGGATTGTGATGGACATCATTATACAAAGTACATGTATGAAGACACAAATTGGGTGTCAACATATATACAGAGATATGAAAAATTGTGGTATGTATGTGTAATCAGAATTGTAATGCATTCCACTGTCATGTATTTAAAAAAAAGAAAAATACTAAGCTTTGCTCCATTACAAAAGTGAAAGAAAAAGTGATGAGAATTGTTTAAAATAACTACATATCAATTCATTTAAAATTGAAATAATAGAACCATTACATGGTAATAATGGAATAGATAAATATTCCAGAAAGAAAAGTAAAATTTTAAGCATGATGTTGGTTTACATATTTGCAAATTTCTTTAGAATTTATCTTAATAATTGGAGATAATTTGGTTCTTTAATCTGTACGTTCAATTTGATGCAGAACCATATGTTTTGTTATGTTTGGAAAACTCTTTTGTAATCTAAGAAGACAATAGGAATGAAATTGGCAAATAACTTCTCAGTATTTTTTTCTTTTTGCTTTTATTTTTAATTTGTCCTAATTAGTTATACATGACAGCAGATTTTGACACATTGTATACAAATGGAGTACAACTTCTTCCTCTGGTTGAACATGGTGTAGTCACACTGGTAGTGTAATCATAATACATGCATATAGGGTAATAATATCCAACTCATTCTACCATCCTTCCAAACCCCACACTCCATCTCTCTCCTTATTCCCTCTGCACAATCTAAAGTGCCTTCATCCTGCCATTATGGATTAGCATTCATTTATCAGATAAAATATTTGGCATTTTTGGGGGGTTGACTTATTTCACTTAATATGATATTCTCCAGCTTTATCCATTTATCAGCAAATGCCATAACTTCATTATTCTTTAAGGCTGACTTCTCAGTATTTTTTACAAAATTTTTTACCTCATAGATCCCTTGGATGATTCTGTGGACTCCTAGTGGTCTTTTTCAAGTTTATGTGCATACACAATTTTGAACATTTTTATATCAATAAAACAGAAATTTAATAGTTTTACCATTTATGGACTTACTATTTTGCTTCTGCTCTGTGACATCAGTTCATTCAACAAGCAGAAAAATCTCATATCATTATCTATTAACAAGTGACTAGCAAGGCTTATCTCAATCTGTGCATAATGTTGATATATGAACAAAAATCCAATTGGCTGCCTACATATGAAGTTATTAAGCAGAAGTAGAAAACTTCTGATGTGCTATAGAGACATATAAAAACTAAAATTTCAGTTGTAAGAACATAATTAGATAATAAGTTTCTCTGGATGATTGTGTGCCTATTAAAGGACTTAAACATCCACAACCCTCTCCCCGATCTAATACATGCCCTTTTATTTCTGCAAAGTGAGCAAATATTTAAACATAGAATTTTAGTGGTATCATTCGCCAAAGTGGCAAAATGATGCCTCATCACTGCTGGTACTTTCTTATTCCTACTGATAGCATGATATAATCTGTTGACAGCTACTCCCTGCCTCTTGACCCATAGTGGCATTGTGCTGAAAAACATAAATTAGATTACATCTAAAATATAAAAATACACATCAAAAGACATCATTAAGAAAATGAATAACCAAACCACAAAATAAGAGTAATTACAAAATATAAGTGAGACAGGATGAAGTCTAGAATGTATAAAGAAGTCCTCAAACTCAATCACAAAAGACTCCATTTAAAAAAAATATTTGAATAGACACTTCACAGAAGGAGATATGTTAGTTACCAATAAGTATATGAGAAAATTCACAAACTTCATCAAAAATGAAAAAAAAAAACACAAAATGAGATAGCAATCTAACACACAAGAATGTCTAAAATTGAAGTTTGGGGGCTGGGGCTGTAGCTCAGTGGAAAAGCACTTTCCTCACATGTGTGAGGCTCCGGGTTTTTTCCTCAGCACCACATAAAAACAAATAAAGATAATGTGTGTTCATCTACAACTAAATAAATATTTAAAAACTAAAGTCTTATAACATAAAATGTTGCAAAGGGCAAAAAAGAATCTGAAATTCATTCTTTTTATGTTATTATTAATACATTGTAGTTATACATAATAATGGGGTTCTTTTGGCACATTCTTACATGATTGAAATATTATTTGCTCCATTACAATCCCCAGTACTACCACTTGCCCACTTTTTCTCCCTCCCCCTGATTCCCTTCCTCTACTTAACTGATCTTCCTTCTATTTATTTTTTTCAACTGGTGCTTCATAGGCAAATATAAAGGTGTAATTCACTGTGGTATATTTATATAATATCTAGAATGCATAAGGAAGTTAATACCAAAACAACAACAACCATAAAAACAAATAACCCAGTTAATAAATAATCAAATGAACTGAACAGAAACTTCTCAAAAGAAGAAATGTAAATGGCCAAAAAATATATGAAAAAGGTTTAATAATCAATAGCATTTAGGGGAATTCAAATCCAAACCACACTGAAATTTCATCTCACTCCACTTAGAATTGCAGCCATCTAGAATACAAATAATAAATTCTAGAGAAGATATAGAGGAAAAGGAACTCTTTTACACTGTTGGTAGGATTGTAAATTAGAACTACCACATGTAAATCAGTATGGAGTTTCCTGAAAAGACTAGGAATGGAACTACCATATGAACCAGCTACACTCTATACTACTCACTATTTCTGAGGAGGAATAGGAAAGTGGAGTAATTTTAGAATGAAATTGACCAAATTATCCTAAAAACTAATGTCAGCTTAATATAGCAACACTTTCATACCCATGCTTATAGCAGCATCATTTAGAATATCCAAACTGTGGAACCAGTCTAAGCGTCCATCAATAGTTGAATGGATAAACAAAATGTGGTATATATACACAATGGACTTTTTTTAGCCATAAAGAAATGTAGCATCTTGTCATTTATAGGAAAAAGAATGGGAGTTGAGAACATTAATCAAAATAAGTCAAACTTAGTCAGTTAAGGGTTGTATGTTTTGTCTGGTATTTGGAAGCTAGAGATGAAAAAGTTAAAGAAAGGTGTGGTGGACCTCATGAAAATTGAAAGGAGATTTAAAATGGAAATTCCTGGCTTATAAAGACAACAGAACTGGAGAAAACATTAGGCAGCAGCCTCTCATCAACAGGTATTATTGAAGTTTTTTTAAAAAGGCTTTATAAATGACTACAGAAAGATAATATTTGAGCAAGATGGCTCTGGAACAAAAGAAAGATCAAAACGAGGACGTTTCTAGTAGAAAGCAAATTTTGGAGTTAATAGGACAACATACTATGAAACTTGGGAATGGAGGGACTTCCTGAGCATAAAAAGACAAATTTCTGTTTTTTATTATGTTTTTAGAGTATTCTGTTTTTCATTTCTCTGATATTTAATTTTAGTGACAATTAGTTAATGATCAATTAATAGACAATAATTCCAACAGTACAAAGTTAGCAATGTTCTGTTCCTAGTCTGTCATTTTTTCCTGACTGCTTTTAAAAGAGGTTAGGACAATTAGGACAATTGACTGTTCCTTGTAAATGAGTATTTATCATTCTGCCTAAAGTGCTCATCTTTTCAGGGGATGAATCCATTTCACACAACAATGAATGTAGTCAGTCATGGACATGGACATAGAATGAGACCATATAGTTATGAGATCCATCTAACTGAGATTACTGATGAACTAGCCTCTGTGTGTGTGTGTGTGTGTGTGTGTGTGTGTGTGTGTGTGTGTGTGTGTATGCATGCTTAGAGGGGGGACATTCAAACTGAGTCCTTAGAGACAAGGCAGCTAGCTATGTGAAGTTTGTAGATATGGCATAAAAAGCTAATCAACTAGTTATAATTTGTAAAATAAGATAGTAATGAGACTTTCTAACATTCCTTAAGCATATTTTCTAGTTACCTTATTGCCTCCATCTGGCACCCCCATCCTTATTGATTGTTCTTGTTAATCCATTTTGGATTAAAAATTATGAAAAGGAAAAAATATTCAGGTATGGTATATTATAGTATCTATAGTGTTTGAGTCTTCAAATTTTATATTTTCTTTATTTTAAATTTGCATTTGGTATTACTCCTACAGTAAATACATTGTTCTATACATTTAATCCTCACTACCAGTTTTAGCAACTGGGCTTATATTTTCTTTGCACATCATAAATGTGTCTATTTTCTCCTGGCTTGAAAGTTTCCTCTTAAAAAGGATTATGATTATCTCATTTTTCTTTTCTTTGTAAGTCACTGTTTTTGTCTAGATCAGTTTTTATTGGATATATCACCATGTTATTCAGGCTGGTCTTAGACATCCAGGTTCAAGTTTTCTTCTGCATCAAGCTCCTGAATATCTGGGCCTACAAGGCATGTGTCACTGAACACAGCTTAGAAAAGAGGTTTCTAAATGTCAGCACTATTAATATTTTGTGTTGGATAATTTTTAGGTGTGAGTGTGGTGGTGGGGTTGTGTCCTGTGTTTCCAGAAATATTTAGCAGAATTCATGGTCTTTATGTGTAGATGGAATAGCACTCAAATTGTAACAACCAAAAATATTTCCATAAATCATAATGTAAATTAACATTAGTTACGAACCATTGTGATATAAATTTCTGAAGAAAAATTTATTTTCTTAATAGTTCAGTAATTCTCTAAGTATGTGTCTTGGTGATGATCAATCTGCATTTATGTTTTAATTTCTGAGATATTCTTTAATACTATAGTTATAAGGATTTGTTATTACCCTTCATTATTTCCCTTTGTTTTGATTTTTTTTCATTTTTGTTTATTTATTTCCCAAATTTTTTTTAAATTGGTGCATTTTAGTTGTACATAATTATAGGATTTGTTTTTACATATTAGTACATAACACAATATAAAAATATAATTTGTTCAATATCACTCCCCAGCATTTGCTCCCTCCCTCCCCACCTTTCTCCACTTGGTTCTTTTCCTCTACTGAGTTCCCTTTGATTTCCCTGAAACCTGCCCCAACCTTTCTTTTCCTTTTCCCTCTCTAGATTCCACATATGAGAAAAATCATATAACTTTTGATCTTCTGAGTTTAACTTATTTCACTTAACATGATAGTCTCTTGTTCCATCCATTGTCCCCAAAATGACATAATTTCATTTTTTTATGGATGACTTAAACTACATTGTGTATGTATACCACGTTTTTTATTTATTTATTCATCTATTGATGAACACCTAGGCTGACTCCATAGTTTGGCTATTTTGAATTGTGCTGCTATAAATGTGGGCATTTATATACTCAATAGTATGAAGACTTTAGTTCTTCAGGATAAATACTGAGGAGTGGTATAACTAGACTTTTGAGGAACCTCCATACTGATTTTCATGGTACCTGTACTAACTTGCAATGCAACCAACAATATAAAATTGTTGCTTCTTCTCAACATCCCCTCCAGCATTTATTATTATTATTATTATTGTTATTATTATTATTATTATTATTATTATTATTTGTATTATTTGTATTCATGATTATTGCCATTATTTTTAGTGTGAGAAGAAATCTCAGAGTGGTTTTGATTTTCATTTCCCTGATTGCTAATGATGTTGAACATTGTTTCATATACTTGTGGCCATTGATATTTTTTTCTTTTAAGAAGCACTTGTTGTCTTTTCTCTAAATATATAGTTTGGTGCCTTTGTCAAAAATCAGGCATCTACAAGTACATGGATTTGTCTCTGTGTCTTCTATTCTGTTCCATTGGCATTCATGTCTATTTTGAAATCAATACCATGCTGTTATTGTTACTACAGCTCTGTGGTATAATTCCAGATTAGGTATCATGATGCTTAACTTTTCTTAATTGCGTTGGCTATTTTGGATCTCTTATTCATCTAAATGAATTTAAGAATTGGCTTTTTTTCTAATTTTGTGAAGAATGTCATTGGTACTTTGATGGGGGTTGTGTTGAATTTGTATATTGCTTTTGGTAGTATAACCATTTGACAATACTGATTCTGCCTATCCAAGATCACAAGATATGTGATCACATATTCTAAGGTCTTTTTCAATTTCTTTCTTCAGTGTTCTATATTTTTTGTAGAGCTCTCTTATTTCCTTTGATTATTTCTTAAGAATTAATTTTTTAGGTTATTGTGAATGGGGTGGTTTTCCTGATTTCTTAGCTGAATCACTTTTGGAGTATAGGAATGCAATTGACGTATGGGTGTTAATCTTGTATCCTGCTACTTTTCTAATCTCGTTTATAAGTTCTGTAAGTCTTCTAACAGAGTTTTTTGGGTCTTATAGGATCACATCACTGGAAAACAGAGTTAATTTACCTTCTTTTCCTGTTTGAATCTGTTTGATTTTTTTTTCTTGCCTGATCTCTCTGGCTAATATTTTGAGGACTATATTGAATAGGAGTGGTGAGAGTGGAAACCCTTGTTTTGTTCCTGATTTTAGAAGAAAGGCTTTGAGTTTTTCCACATTTAGTATGATGTTGGTTTTGGATTTGTCAAAAATGGCTTTTATGATGTTGAGGTAAGTTCTTTGATCCCTATCTTCTCTAGCATTTTTAACATTAATGGATGTTGAATTTTATCAAAGGCCTTTTCTTCATCTATTGAGATAATCATGTGATTTTTGTCCTTAATTCTACTTAACTTATGAATTACATTTATTGATTTGCTTATGTTTAACAATCTTGCATCCCTGGACTAAAACTCATTTAATTTGATCATGTTGCATTTATCTTTTTGAATCTCGTTTGCTAATATTTTATTAAGGATTTTTGCTTTTATGTTCATCAGAGATATTGGTCTATAGCTTTCATTCCTTGATGCATTTTGTCTGTTTTTAAATCAGGTTTACATTGGCTTTATAACATTTATTTGGGAGTGTTCCCTGTCTTTCAATTTCATGGAATAATTTGAGGAAGACTGGTGTTAGTTTTTCTGTAAAGTTCGTGTACAACTCAGCCAAGAATCCATCAGGTCTGGATTTCTCTTTTTTGGAAGGCTTTTAATTTCTGTTTTAATTTTATTACTTAATATAATGACATGACTCCCCAGCTGCCAAGCTGTACAGCCAGCTGTGGTCCCTGCTAAGAAGCAAAAGCAAAGCAGTGGAGGGGTACAGCAGTGGAGTGGCTGCCTGAATGGGTTTGAATGCAAGGTGGCAAGCATAACCCAACACATGGAATTGGACATACAGGTGCAGCGGGCCAGAGGCAAGGTGATCATCACGTAGGCTAGCCAGGGTGCCACAACCTGTCATCTTCTGGTGGACAGGCCAACACAAGGTATGAATGCCTGCTATAGAAGCCTGCTTGGTGCAGCACTGCTGCTTCATCTGACAACCTCAACCTCTCATTTCCTGACTAGCAACAAGAAAATGCAAGTAGGACAGACCTAAATGAAAGCCAGGACTTCAGATTTGACCAATAACTTTAGTAAGTTTCCACACCGTAATTAACATAGATTTGGACCAGTAGCATTAGTATGTATCCAAATTCTGATTAGCATAAGTTTGAACCAATAGCATTGGTGCTTTTTTCAAACTTTAATTAGCATATATTTGGGCCAATAGCAGTGACTCAGTGCTGTATAAACCCCTAGATTATCACACATGGGTGGAAAAAAACTGCTCTCAGGTCCCCTCTTGCATTGCCAAAGTTCTGTTCTTGTTTCTATTCAATAAATTCTACCCTTATATTCATTCATTCTTTTCTGTAATTTCCATTTTTCAAATTCACAAGACAAGAACCTTAAAGAAGAAATTGATGGTGAGCTGCTGGGATCTGCTGCAACACTGGACAGCATGGCCCACCATTAAGAGCTGTAATACTTCTTGGCTATAGAGGCCTGCAGCTTGTGCAGACTACACCTGCCACCAAAAGAGTGAATCAAGCTTCATCTCAAAACTTTGGTTTAAATATTGGTCTGTTTAGGTCTTCTATATCTTCTTGATTCAGTTTGGGCAGGTCATATGTGTCTATATATTTGTCATTGTCTTCCAAGTTTTCCAGTTTTTTGGAGTATAAATTTTCAAAATAGGTTCTGATCATCATGTAGGTTTCAGAAAGGTCTGGGTGATATCTCTTGTTTCATCTCTGATCTTATTGGTTTGCTTCTTCTCACTCTTTTATTTTTTTGTTAGCTTGGCTAAGGGTTTGTAAATCTCATTTCTTTTCAAAGAAACAACTCTTCATTGCATTGATCTTGTGTATTGTTTTGTTATTCTTAATTTCATTTATTTTGGCTATGATTTTAATTATTTTCTGTCTTCTACTGATTTGTGAGTAATTTTGTTCTTCTTTTTCTAGGGCCTTGAGGGACGAACATAGCTCATTTATTTGGTATATCTCTAATTTTTAAATTTGTTTTAGTTGTAGACAGATACAACATCTTCATTTTATTGATTTATTTATTTTTGTGGTGCCGAGGATTGAGCACAGTGCTTGAACCAAGCTAGGCAAGAACTCTATCACTGAGCTAAAACTCCAGCCTCTAATTTTTAATGTAGGTACTCAGTGCAATAAATTTGCCTCAGAACTGCTTTCAAACTGTCTCAGAGATTGTCATAAGTTGAATATTTGTTTTTATTCTTTTCCAAGAAATTCTACAAGGATGTTGTTCAGCATACGTTCATCCTTTTTGTTATAGTGAGTTTATGTGGAATTTTTTGTAGTAAGAGTGATGTGATTTTTTTCTTCTTTTTTAAATTTTATTTTTAGGTAGAGTCTTGCTAAGTTGCTCAGACTGACCTCGACCTTGAGATCTTCCTGCCTCAGTCTCCTGAGTAGCTGGAATTATAGGTTTGTGCCACCAGACCTGGATTCGTTTGTTTTTCTAAGCATTTAGAAAGAAATATGGTTAATGTAACTTTTCTAACTTCTCAGACATTCTCATTTTTTGTGTAATGTTCAAAAGTTTATTGGTTTTCTTTTTGAAATTTTCTGGCTCTGTACTCCTTAGTCACATTTATCTGGAGCTTTTTTTTTCTGTTATTAGATGAGGAGATGAGCATTCCCCCAAAAGCTCCAGTGTTAATGTGGGAATATCTAGAGGTGAGATAATTCTATTATTAGAGCTACAACCTAATTAGTCCATTCTAGTTTGAATGGACTGACTGGGTTGTAACTGTAGGCAAGTAGGGCATGGCTGGAGAAGGTAGGTCAATGGGGGCAAGGTGGAAGGGTGAATCTACCTTTAGGTCCCTTCCTCCTTTCTGCCTTCTCAGATTCCTAGCTTCCATGAAAGGAACAGTACTTTCCCAATCCACCCTTCCACCATGATGTTCTTCTTTGCCTTGGGCCTGCAGCAATGGACTCAAGAAAACCATGGACTAAACCTCTGGATCCATGAGCCAAAATAAAATATTCCTCCTCTAAGCTGCTTTTAGTAGATAACTTGGTTACAATGATGACAAACTGACTAAAAGATTTTCCTTCTTTTTTTTCCTTCAAATTTCAGTTTCATTCACAGGAATTTCTCCTTAAAGTGGGGACAAGAAGTTATCCCTAGTTACTCATTTTTAAAAATTCATAGCAGCTTAAATGCTGGACTAATTTAGACCCCTCCATGGACCTTTGTACTCATTTGCTGTTGGATTTGGGACAATTGTTCCAACTTTCAGCTGCTGTTTTCAATTTGGCTCAGTGTGCTTTCCCATAAACACCTGTGAGTCATTTTCCTGTTTCACATATGTCAGATGCCCTGGTGCTTACCTCTGCTTTCTCATATACAAACAATTATACTATTCAGGTCTTAGTGAGTTATTCCTCCTGGTTACATTATGAGGTTCTTAGAATTATCATGTTACTTAGTTTAAATGTATATATTTTCCATGGGGTTTTAATTTGATTTCCAGTTGTCTTTTGTAATGGTAGAAATTTGAGAGATCCAAAAATATGCTACTACTGAAACATTTCCAGGATGTTCTCATGGTGTTTTTTTTTTTGTAAAATTCTTTATTTTGTCTTAATATATTATGTTATTTTCATTATTCTTTCATTGAATAAATGTCCTGCTCTCTTTTCTCAGACTTTCTAAATCCTTTCTTTGTGAATGGTAATAACATTGTTTTAGTTACCCAATAGAATCTTTTGGTCATTCTAGACTATTTTATCTAAGTCTTATATGCAAACAATCTTCAAACCCTCTTGGTTTTCTTATCATTTATCTTTCATGTCAGGAGGGCTTTTTACTCATTGATATATCCTCAGTGCTTTTAATAGTATTTCAAATATATTATCTAAATTATTTAATACATACAAGCCCTTCATAATTTTGTTCTATATGTTTAGCCTTATTTTGTGAATAACACAGAACTGTGATATTAACACTATGTATCATTTATAGCATGAATAGCATTTACCAGAAAATGTACATGATATTTCACATAATTCTACATAAGCATTAAGATTTTCATTTTGTGCATGAGGAAATTGATTTCAGTACTGCCCAATTTACATAGCTAGTAATCAACAAGGTCATCATTTTATATAATTTATTCTCAAAATTATACTCTTTCAAACATTTCCATCCGGTATTATTACATTTATCAGAAAGGTGATCCCTATCCCATCTTACATAATCCTTCCTTATTCATGCTTTAATCTTCATTTTATGCTTTAGCTCTCATTTTCCACTTCTCATTTCTCCAATTTGAGGTTAGGAGTTGTTCCTCTGTTTCCCATCACCATGTTTGTACCTGTGTCATAAATTGCAAAATTATAGTAACTGTTAATTTGCTTGTATGCCTTACTTACCACAGCAGGGTTCAATCACATCTAGTTTATGGGCTGCCAGGAATTAAAAATGTTTTTTGCACTATTCAGTGTTTGTAAAAAATAAACAATGCATGGAATACAGACCATATGTGGTTCACAAATTCTAAAATATTTACTATCTGATGTTTTCCAGAAAGATTTGCTGACACCTGCAGTAGATTATGAACTTCATGAGAAAGAGAAATATGCCTAATTCATCTTTCTGTGTTCAATAACTGGCCAAGAGCCTGATAAGGACTAGGTTCTCATAATTGTGTGTGTGCATGCAAACATATATACTTGAAAATGAGAAATGAAGTGGTTGGGAATAAAACTTTCCCTAAAAGTTTTCATTGTAGCAGGAGAATAAATATTTAAACAACTCTAGTAGAAAATCTCTTATTCAATAAATTTGACTCCTAATAGTTGGTTGATAATATTTTAGAAAGTATAGTACAACTAAAAACCATATAAAAATATATCAATAAAAATATACAAAAGTTCATTCATTTGCCAGTATTTTGCTGTAGAGAAAAAGACTTTCTTTTTCTTTTAAAGTATGTATTCATCTTTAGACAAGCTAGCATTCTTGTCCATGTTCACAAGGAAGGAAGTAGTATGCAGACAAAAGCTTCATTCTACCAGAGGTGGCTAATGTCCTTCCTGTATGTTCTCCCAGGAGATATTTTATGTATGCCCCAGGAAATGTATGTGCATGTATATTTGACATGTCCTTTTACACCTTACTTCTTCACTTTACAGTATGTCTTCTATGTCAGCTTCTAAAGAGCATCCTTGTTCTTTTGCCACATAGTTCTCTCTGGCAAGGATAAATCATAATTTATGTGACCAATTCTCTAGACTGTGCCCAACTTGTTGCCATTTTAAGCAATGTAGCAGTAAACCACATATGTGGCAGGATGTGAATACGCTGCATATACTGGGTCAGAAGTGTGTGCATTTGTAACTTTGATAGATGTGACCTGACATCTTTAGATGTCATTACCATGGGCAGTCCAGAGCATCATACAAGACAGCCTATTTCTGGCACCATCATCATCACAGAATGACTCAAACTCAAGTTTTTCTCACTTGAACAGTGAAAATAGGATCACAGTGTAGTTTTAGTTTAGTTTATATAAAACAACATAATTATTATCTAGGATTTCTAGGGCTGATTCTACAAAGATGGAACAAGAAATTAAAGATAATTGCAAAACAATCGATTTTTACAATATTCTGAGGGAAGAAAAGAAAATAAAGGGGATAAAAAGAGGAAGGAAATGTCAAATTATCACTGTTTGAAGATGATATGATCCTATATTTAGAAGATTCAATAAAAAACAAAGATTGCTAGTGCTAATAAATAAATTTGTCAAAGTAGCACATTACAAAATCAACATACAAAAAGGAATAGCTTTCCTATATACCAACAACAAACCTGCTGAGAAAGAAATTAGTCAAACAATTCCATTCACAATACCCTCAAAGATATACCTAATAAATCTAACCAAGTAGGTGAAAGACCTCTACAATGAAAACCATAGAAAATTGAAGAAATAAATTGAAGAAGACTTGAGAGGTTGAAGAGCTTCCATGTTTGCCGCAGTCTGGCTGGGCACAATTCAGGAGCCACTTGTCAAAAGAAACTAACTTTATTTTTAGAACCACACAAGCCAAACAAAACAGCTCCTCAGGAAAAAACCCTCAGAGCCCAACTGCCACCACCTGCTTCCCACAAGCCACACTTCCCAACCACCAGCCTCCACACCTCCCACAATCCTCTTCCTCTTGAGGCCGATTGGCTGGGTCGCATGGGTGGAGCCAAAAAGTCCCCCAATGAGCAGCTCCGTGGCCTGAAAGGGCAGGGAAACAGCCCAATGAGCTTCACCGCAGAGGAGCCAATCAGCTAGATGTTGCTGGGGCCACTGTGAGCCAATCATCAGCTGGCAGTCTGAAAGTTTGCTGGGGCCCCTTCAGCTCATCAGCTGGCAGTCTGAAAGTTTGCTGGGGCCCCTTCGGCTGTGGCTCTCAACATCTCCCCCTCTCTGTTTAAACAACAAGCATGTGGTTTAAGGACCGTGCCTGCCTTAGGTTGTCCAATAGTACATATGGTCCTTACCCGATATCGGATGAGCTGACCTCAAGGTGTCAGCCTCCTGTCTTAGGTTGGTACCATAGTAATTGGATCTTACCCGTCACTGACTACCAGTCCAGTATACAGCCACACCTGTGTAGAGGTCTTTGTACCAGCGGAGGGTTGAGGTTCTTTGCCTCACCTCTGTTGGCCCCCAAATTTTAGCTGAACGATCATGACAAGCAGAAGGGAGGAAGATACACCAAGCCAGCTGACGGCTCCTTTTGGAAAAATTGTACCACCGATGACACCATCAGCATAAATACCCCAACACTACCAGAAGTCGCTGCACCAACAGATAGTTCACAATGCATACAAGTGAGTTCACAATGCATGGATAAGCAGAATTAATATTGTTAAAATGGCCATACTACCCAAAGCAATGTACAGATTCAATGCAATTTCCATCAAAATACATGACATTCCTCACCAAACTAGAAAAAAAGTCCTAAAATTCATTTCGAAGAGTTAAATTCTCAGAATAGCCAAAGCAATTTTAAGCCAAAAACAGCAATGATAGGGGTATCATAATACCTGAATTCATATTATAATACATACAGTGCTATAGTAACAAAAACTGCATGATACTGGCATAGAAACAGACATAGACTAATGGCATAAAACAGAAGACACAGAGACAAACCCACACATCTACAGGCATCTGATGCTTAATAAAGTTACCAAAAACATACATTGCAGAAAAGACAGCCTTTTTAACCAATGGTGCTATCACTCACCCTGCACAAAAATCAATCCCAAATGAATCAAAGATGTAGGAATTAGACAAGGATCTATGCAACTCCTGGAAGAGAATCTAGGGTCAACACTCCAGCATGTAGGCACAGGCAGAAACATTCTCAATAGGACACTAAAACCAAGGAAATAATGCCAAGAGTTAATAAATGGGATAACATTGAATTAAAAAGCTTCTTCACAGGAGAGAAAGCAATTGGTAAAGAAAGAAACTAAATAATAGAAGAAAATGTCTGCTAGCTACTCTTCTGACAGAGGATTAATATCTAGAATATATAAAGAACTCAAAAGGGGCTGGGGATGTGGCTCAAGTGGTATCACGCTCGCCTAGCTTCGATTCTCACCACCACATAAAAAAATAAAATAAAGATATTGTGTGCACCTAAAACTCAAAATAAAATATTTTTAAAAATTCAAAAACTTTAACACCAAAAAAACCCCACCTGAGATGAAAGTAATTTGATCACACTATATAATGTCCTTAATGTGTTTTTGGATGCAGTCTTTTACATTATAAGGGATTTTGGCATCTTTGTTATTCAGGGATCTGTGCTTTAGTCAAATTTTTCACTGCTGTGACCAAAAGACCTGACAAGAACAATTTTAGAGAAAAAGAATTTATTTAGAGCTCATGATTTTAGAGGTCTCAATCAATAGATATCTCTCTCAACTGCACTGGGCCCAAGATAAAGCTAAACTTCATGGCAGAAGAAAACAGCTCAGAACACGGCAATCAGGAAGCAGAGAGTTCTGCTCACCAGGAACAAAATATATACCCCAAAGCCACATCCCCATTGACCTACATCTAGCAATACCCTACCATCCTACACTTAGTACCCAGTAAATCCAATCAAGTGGATAAGTGCACTGATTAGGTTAAGACTCTCATAAACAAATAATTTCACCTCTAAACTTTCTTGTATTATCTCACACTTGAGGTTTTTGGGACACCTGATATCTAAACCATAACAGTCTAATTTTCCTTCTTTAAAATGTCTTTATCTGATTTTGGTATCAGTGTGATATTGGCTGTGTAGAATAAATTTAAGAGTGTTTCCTCCCTGTGTATTTCATAGAATAATTTGTGGAGGGCTGTCATTAGTTTTTTTCGAAGATCAGTAAAATTCTACTGAGAATCTATTTTCATATATTTTTGTCTATTCTTTTGAAAAATATTTAATTTATTTGCCCATTTATCAATTAGGTTGCTTTTTTGGTGTTGATTTTTTTCAGTATATTATATATTCTAAATATTTATCCTCTGTAAACATGTATATCCAGTTTTCCCAGCACCATTTGTTAAAAAGACTATATTCTTCAACATGTTTTTGGCACCTTTACCAATGATTAGGTGTTTATATATGGATGGGTTTGTCTGTCTTGTATTCTATTCCATTGGTCTACATGTCTGTTCTTATGCCACTACCATGCTGTTTTTATTACTATAGCTCTGTAATATACTTTGAAACTGTGTACTGTTATGCTTCCAGCTTTTCTACTATTGCTAAGAATTCCTTTGAGTAAAAAACTATTCTGGATCTTTCATTATTCCATTTTAATTTTAGGACTTTTTTCATGTTCTGTGAAGAATGCCATTATTATTTTGTTGGTAGTGGCATTGAATCTGTGGATCAACTTTGCTAATATGACTTAACAATATTATTTCTTCCTATTCACAAATGGGGGGATACTTTCCATCTTCTAATAATTTATTTTATTTTAATAACTTATTTTAGTAGATGTAAATGGACAGAATGCCTTTAATTTATTTGTTTATTTTTACGTGGTTCTGAGGATCCAATCCAGTGCCTCATGCATACTAGACAAGTGCTCTGCCACTGAGCTACAGCCCCAGCCCTTGAATACCTCTTTTGGACTCTGTAATTGTCATTGTGCAGGACTTTCACCTCTTTAGTTAGATTTATACCTGAGTATTTGAGTATTTTTTGAGGATACTGCAAATGGACTTGGTTTTCAGATCTCTTTCTTAGTGAAGTCATCATTAGTGTAATGAAAAGCTACATTATTTTTAGATCCTGCTATTTTTGTGTATTATGCTGGGGATTGAACCCAGGGCCTTGTGCATGCAAGGCAAGCTCTCTACCAACTGAGTTATATCCCCAGCCCACAGATCCTGCTCTTTTGATGAATTTGTTTATTAGCTTCAGAAGTCTTTGTGTCAAAATATTAGCATCTTTTAAGTGTAGAATCATATCTATCAACAGTAATAATTTGACTTCATTCTTTCTATTCACATCCCATTTGTTTTATTTTTGGTCAAAGATTTTTTTCCGGCTACAATTTCAACTCCTATATTGAATAAGAAGGACGATATAGGAAATCCTTAACTTGTTGCTAATTATACAGGAAATGCTTTATCTTCTTCCCATTCATCAAGATGTTGATAACATTGAAGTATATTCTTCATATCCATAATTTTTTCTTGGATTTTGTCATGAAAGGGTGCTGAATATTGTCAAAGGCTTTTGATGCATCTGTTGAAATAATCATTTGAGATTTGTCCTTGGATCTATTATATGCTGTATTATGATTAACAATGTGTGTATGTTGAAATATCTTTATACCCCTGAAATGAAACCAGTTTAATCATAGCATATATCCTTTGTAATGTGTGGCTGAATTTGATTTGCTAGTATTTTAAATGGTTTTTACATTTATTCCCATCAAAGATACTGGTCTATAGTTTTCCTTCCTTGAAGTGTTGGTATCTGATTTTGGTATCAGTGTGATATTGACTTTATGGAGTAGATTGAAAGCATACCTTCCATTTTTCTTTCATAGAGTAATTTGAAGAGCATTGGTTTTACTTCTTACTTAAATTCTGATAGAATTCAGTTGTGAATCCATCTGGTCTTGGTATTTCTCAGGGGAGAGAATCTATAGTGCTTTAATCTCATTGTTTATCATTGATCTAAGTTTTCTAGATATTGTTCTTCAATTTTGGTAGGTTGTATATACCTGGAAACTTATCAATCCCTTCTACATTTTACAATTTATTGGAATATAAATTTTCAAATTATTCCCTAATAATTTTATGAATGTCAGTGCTGTCTGTAGTGTCTTCCTCCTGTTTTCAGAATTAGTTTGTTCCCATTTATTTTATTATTTGTTGGTTTTAGTTATACAGGACAGTAGAGTAAATTTTGACATATTTATACACACATGAAGTATATCTTATTCTAATCATGTACACAGTATTGGAGGTGTACATGATGTAGATTTTCACTGTGATGTATTCATAAATGTACTTAGGAAAGTTATGTCAGATTCATTCCACTGTCTTTCCTATTTCTATTCTCCTTACTTCTCTTCATTCTCTTTTCTTTAATCCACTGAAATCTATTCTTCCCCTCCCCCCTTGTTATGTGCTAGGATCCACATCTCAGAGAGAACATTCAACTTTTGTGTTTTGGGGATTGGCTTATTTCACCTAGCATGATAGTCTTATCTATTTGGCAACTTTCATATTTTATTGATCATTAATTTTAAAGATTCTGGTATGCTCTATCTGTATTCTTTGATTCTAAGAATTTTAAAACTGATACCTTAATTTCTTTGATGACCCACTCATAATTCAAAAGTATATTGGTCAATCTCCATGAGAGGAGGAAGTTTCTGTAGGCTTTTCATCCTGTTGACTTCTAATTTCTTTCCATATGTTCTTAAAAAATGCAATGAATTATATTAATTTATAATTAATTCTTGTCTTTGATAAGACTGGCTTTGTAGCCTAAAATATGATCTATTTTGAAGCAAGCCACATGAGCATCTGAGAACAAAGTATATTCACCTGTTGGTGAATGAAATAACCTGTATATCTGTTAAATCCATTTGTTTATAATATATTTTATGTCTTATGTGTTTTTGCTGCTTTTATGTGTGGATGACCTATCAATTGGTAGAAGAGGTGTATTGAAACCAACTGTTAGATTTCATAAGCATATATCTAAGCGTTTATGTAGAGTTGTATTTTTATGTAACTAGGGACACAAATATTTTGAGGCATATGTACTTCACCTTTATCTTCTTGTTGGATTATTCCTTTTACCATTATTTGGTAACCTTATTCATCTCTTCAGACTAATTTTGGCTTGAATTCTGCTTTTTTTCTTTTAACGAAAGGATAGTTACTTCTGTTTACTTTCTGATTCTTTTTCATAGCATATCATTTTCTGATGTTGAAATTTCAGCCTGTGGATATCTTTTCTATGAGGTACCTTTCTTCCAGGCAACACATTGTTGTATTTTGTTTGTTTACTTGTCGGTTTGTTTTGTCTAATCTGCCAGTATATTTCTTTTAATTAAAGAGCTGACACTAACAATCAGTGTAATTATAAGTTGTTTGTTATTTTCTGCAATTTTTATTTATTTCTCAGTTTTGATTTGACCCTCATTCTTATTTTATTTTCTATTATTCTGATAAATCTTAATATTTCCCAAGAATTCTTTGTTGTTATTATTGTCTACTTCTGTTTGTAGGTTTTCTTTAATAATCATTTGCAATTTTGGCTTAATAAGCATGGATTCTGTTTGTTTATATTTATGTTGAAAGGCCTCTTTTCTTTCCATTCTGAAGGATATCTTTGCGGGATATAGCAATCTTTCCAAGCATTCATTTTTTTTCAGGACCTGAAATATATTGTTTCAAGACTTCCAGGACTGAAGGTTGTATGTTGAGAAATTTTTGTTGCTATTATGATTGGATTTTCTTTCAATATGGTGTCTGTTGTCTCTTTCTTGTAGTCTATAATTTTTTCCCCTGCTACACGTTGCTTTTTTGCATTTTACTTACAATGTGTTGTGCATACGTTCTATTGGTCTTTTTTGTTTGAATTTCCAAATGTCTACAGTATCTGGAGGCAAAATTTGTTCCCAAGTTTTGTTAAATCTTCTGTTTTTATTCCACTGAATTTGTAAATCAATGCTAATAGCCTGTATCTATGCTACTTCCTCAATGCCTCTGAGTCTTACATTTGATCTCATAGTGTTTTTCCAGACTTTTTTGTATATTCTGATCATAGCTTCTTATTTTTAAAAAATAATGTTTGAATGTTCAGTGTGAGACACCTTCTCTTCAGGTTCTGAAATTCTGTCTTCCACTTGATGTAATTTATTGGAGACATTTTTTGCATGAAATTTTCATTTATTGAACCTTTCTGTGGGGACAAGTGCATGAAGTACTGCATACATGGCATATGTTAAGGGCATCTGAGTGGCAGACCACTCCCCTCATGCTATGAGCATGAGCAGCAGGCCGCTTTCCCCATAGGCACAGCCCTGGGTGTGAGGCCATGTGTTGCAGTCCCTGTGCTTTCTCCATAGCCTCAATGAGTCACTGCAAGGACAGTTAGCAGAAATTGCATTGGTGGCTGCTTGTAATCTGTTTAGCTACTGCCTGAGTATACACTCATGGTAACTGTGCAATAAAATCAGACCTGTTTCCTGCTTGGTCTCTGGAGGTCTTGATTAGCAACTCTACAGCCACACTCTCCCCCACCCTATTCTGTTGACCTCCTCACTGGATGAGAGAGAGCCCACACAACTTTTGTTTCAAAGATTTCTGATTTTTTTTCACATTCTATCTGTGTTGAAAGTCTTTCATATCCTGTGTTTTCTCCTTTAGTTTATTTGTTAGATCTTCTTTTATTTTTTAATTTTTTAAATTTTTATTTGTTTTAATTAATTATACATGACAATAGAATGCATTTATGCCCTTTGATATATCATACATAGATGCGATGTAATTTCTCATTTTTCTGAGCATACATGTTGCAGAATCATATTGGTCATGTACTCACATATATACATACATTAATAATGCCTGTTTCATTCTACTATATTTCCTATCATCACATTCCCAGCCATACCCTCACATCACTTCCCTCTACCTAATCTAAGGTAACACTATTCTTCCCTAGTGCCCTCTCCCCCACCTCATTGTGAATTAACATCTACATATTAGAGAAAATCTTTGTCCTTTGGTTTTGTGGGATTGGCTTATTTTGCTTAGCACAATATTCTCCAACTCCATCCATTTACTGGCAAATGCCATAATTTTACTCTTCTTTAAAGCTGAGTAATATTCCATTGAATATTTTTACCACATTTTCTTTATCCATTCATCTACTGAAGGACACCTAGGTTGGTTCCATAATCTAGCTATTGTGAATTGAGCTGCTATAAACAATGATGTGGTTGTTTCATTATAGTGTGCTGATTTTAAGTCCTTTGGTTATAAACCAAGGAGTGGGATAGCTGGGTCAAATGGTGGTTCCATTCCCAATTTTCTGAGGAATCTCGATACTGTTTCCATAGTGGCTGCACCAATTTGCAGTCCCACCAGCAATGTATGAGTGTGTTTTTCAACCACATCCTTGCCAGCATTTATTGTTGCCTCTATTCTTAATGATTGGCATTCTGACTGGAGTGAGATGAAATCATAGAGTAGTTCTGATTTGCATTTCTCTAGTTGCTAGAGATGTTGAACATTTTTTCATAAATTTGTTGATCAGTTGTATTTCTTATTTTGTGAAGTGTCTATTCAGTTCCTTAGCCCATTTATTGATTTTTTTGGTGTTTATTGAGATCTTTGTATATCCTAGAGATTAATGGTTTATCAGATGGGCATGTGATAAAGATTTTCTCCCAATCTATAGGCTCTCTCCTCATATTATTAATTTTTTAAATTTATATGTGGTGCTGAGGATGGAACCCAGGGCCTCGCAGGTGCTAAGAGAGTGCTCTATCACTGAGCCACAACCCCAGCCCAACATTATTGTTTCCTTTGCTGAGAAGAAGCTTTGTAATTTGAATCCATCCTATTTATTGATTCTTGATTTTACTTCTTGTGCTTTAGGAGCCTTGTTAAAGAAGTCAGATCTTATGACAAAGTGGTAAAGATTTGGGCCTATTTTTTCTTCTATAAGGCACAGGGTCTCTGTTCTATTGCCTAAGTCTTTGATCCACTTTGAGTTGATTTTTGTGCATGGTGAGAGATAGAGGTTTACTTTCATTTTGTTACATAGAGATTTCCAGTTTTGCCAGCACCATTTGTTGAATAGGCTGTCTTTTCTTCAGTGAATATTTTTGGCATCCTTTTATATATATTTATGTGGGTTTGTCTCTGTGTTCTCTATTCTGTACCATTGGTCTACAAGTCTATTTTTGTGCCAATACCATGCCATTTTTGTTACTATACCTCTGTAGTATAGCTTAAGGTCTGGTATTGTGATGCTTCCTGCTTCACTTTTCTTGCTAAGGATTTCTTTAAGTATTCTGGATCTCTTATTTTTTCCAAATAAATTTCATTATTGTTTTTTCTATTACTATGAAGAATGTCATTGGGATTTTAATAGGAATTGCATTAAATCTTTATAACACCTTTGGTAGTATGGCCATTTTGACAATATTAATTTTGCCTATCCAGGAGCATGAGAGATCTTTCCATCTTCTGAGGTTTCCTTTAATTTCTTTAATGTTCTGTAGTTTTCATTGTAGAGGTCTTTCACCTCTTTTGTTAGATTGATTCCCAGGTATTATATTTTATTTATTTTGAGGATATTGTGAATGGAGTAGTTTTCCTAATTTCTCTTTCAGTGGATCCTTCACTGATGTATAGGAATACATTTGATTTATGGCTGTTGATATTTTATCCTGGTACTTTGATGAGTTCATTTATTTCTTCTAGAAGTTTTCTGGTCAAATTTTTTGGATCTTCTAGATATAGAATTATATCATCAGCAAATAATGATAGTTTAAGTTCTTTTTTACCTACTTGTATCCCTTTAATTTCTTTCTTTTGTCTAATTGCTTTGGCTAGAGTTTCAAAGATGATGTGGAATAGAAGCGGTGAAAGAGGACATCCTTGTCTTGTTTCATTTTTTAGTGGGAATGGTTTTAATTTTCCCCATTTAGAATGAAACTGGCCTTAGGTTTAGCATATACAGCTTTAAAAAATGTTGAGGTATCTTCCTACTATCCCTAGTTTTTCTAGTGTTGTGAACATGAATGTGTGCTGTATTTTGTCAAATGCTTTTCCTGCATCTATTGAGATGATCATATGATTCTTGTTTTTAAATCTAATAATATAATGGATTATGTTTATTGATTTCCATATGTTGAAGCAACCTTGCATCCCTGGGATATTCACTTGATCGTGGTGCACTATCTTTTTAATATGTTTTGATATGCAATTTGCTAGAGTTTTATTGAGGATTTTTGCATTTATGTTCATCAGGGATATTGGTCTGAAGTTTTCTTTCCTTGATGTGTCTTTATCTTATTTTGGTATCAGAGTGATATCAATCTTATAGAATGAGTTTGGAAGGGTTCCCTCCTTTTCTATTTCATGGAATACTTTGAGGAGTATTGATGTTAGTTATTTTTTGAAAGTTTTGTAGAAGTTGGCTGAGAATCCATCTCATCCTGGGCTTTTCTTGGTTGGTAGGCTTTTGATGACATTTTCTATTTCATTATTTGAAATTGATCTGTTGAAAGCATGTATTTCCTCCTTGTTCACTTTGGGTAAGTCATATGTCTCTAGAAACTTGCCAATGTCTTTGATATTTTCTATTTTAATAAAGTATAAATTTTCAAAATAGTTTCTAATTATCTTCTGTATTTCAGACGTGTTGAATTCGTTGTTTCCTTCTTCATCTTGTATTTTCACAATTTGAGTTTTCTCTCTCTTTATCTTCTTTAACACAGCTTCTTTATTTATTTTTCTAAAAAATCTACTTTTTGATTTGTAAACTTTATCAATTGTTTCTTTTGTTTTGATTTCATTAATTTCAGCTCTGATTTTAATTATTTCCTGTCTTCTGCTTTTGGTGTTGATTTGTTCTTCTTTTTCTAGGTTTTAAGATGTAGTGTTAGGTCATTTATTTGTTGACAGGTCATAGCAGGAGATCCTCCTTTCTGAGTGGGGCCCACAGTAGGTTGTTGTGGATTGCTGATATCCACCCAACATTTATCCACCACAGATCCACTCCCTTTTGACCTCACTGCTTATCAAAGAGTTCAGACTCTAAATTGAAAATTAAAATATCCTTCACTTTTCTCCAGTCTATAGATCCACTGACTGGCAGCTGTGGCCCTCATTGCTACCCTGAGCTTTCCCCAATTCTGTCCCACATACTCACTTTTATGCCCATATTGACACATGACTTGGGCACCCACCACTCTGATGAAAAGAAAAACATAAGCAGCTTTGGGTCCTATGTATTCAAAAAGGAGCCATACCTAGAACAAGACATAAAACAATATTTTAAAAGTAGAGGAAAAAAATGAAAAGCAAAGGAAAATTGCAGGGATTTCTAATACCTTACTTAATGAGTACAAATGAAGAGTCTTTTTAAACTGATGACAATTCTCTACTTTCACTAACTCCACCGGGAAGTGCCAGGAATCTCCCTCCTGTGTTATCTCACTTTTCAATATCTCTTTTTTTCTCCTCATACTGTGAACTTGCTGGACAATGGAGCCTGCTTTTCTTGAATTCATGGGAACATTTTCTTTCAGCTCACAGCAGGGGAGCTTCCCCTCCCCAAATCAGCCACGGTGTGCCTGGTGCTTCTACAATTTAGTCATTTTATTAATTCTCTATTCTAAAAACCAATGTTTCTGATTTTCATCTGGTTGTCTAGTTCTCTTAATTACTACCCAGTTTGTGGGTAACCACAGCCTTCCTACCTCAATGTGCCACCATGAAACTGTTATTTTGATTCAGTGTCAAAAAGCAGCTACCCAATATAGCTGCTTTTTGGTAGCTTTTCTACCAATCAGCTGGTGGGCTCCTTTAGTCTGTTATTAGAATCCTCACTGTTGATTTTTTCATATATATTGATCTTATATTATGATACTCCATTAAACTCATATTTTAATAATAATAATTTTGTTAGTTCCCATAGACATTTCAAAATAGATGATAATGTCATTTTCAAGTAAAATCAGTTTTATTTCTTCCTTTCTAATCATAATGCCATTTTTCTTGCATTGTACTAGTGAGAATACCTGTTACAATATTAACTACAAGTGGTGATTGCAAACAATGTTATCTTTTTCTTAATCTTAGAGGAGAAATGTTTCAGTCTCTTGCATTAAATATGATGCTGAGTTTTTCATAGATGACATTAAGTTGAGGAAGTTTCCTTCTATGCTGTTTGTGGAATGTTATTATCATTAGAGTCTATTGGAATTTTCAAATACTTTTAACAGTGTCTATTGTGATGATCATGTACATTTTCTGTAACTTTATTCTATATAATATAGTAAGTTACATTGAAAACTTTTTGCCTATTGAACCTCCCTTGACAAGTTATATATTTACTCAAAACGTTAGATATAACATTGCCGGATGATTTGGCATTTCTACTCCTGGGAATATTACCCCCCCCCCAAAAAAATGAAAACATCCACAAAAACACTTATACATGAATGTTCAAAGTATTAACAACCCAAATATTCATCAATTATTATTGGAAAGATAGGATATACTACATCCATATAAAGAATATCACTCATCCATAAAATAATGTAGTCCTGATATACACTAAACACGAAACTTTATATCATTTTGCTAGGTTAAAGCAGCCAAACTCATCAGACTTCATGTCATATGATTCAATTTATATGAAATATTCAATATAGACAAATCTATAAAAACAGAAAGTGAGTTAGTGGTTATCAAGCCTAGGGGAGTTTGGGAGAAATGGAAAATGGTTCCTTATAGGCACAGCCATCCCCTTTAAGGAGATTAAAATATTATCACATTGATTGTGATCATAGTTGTGCAGTACTGTGAATTATTGAAATCTTGTTCTTAGAAAATTCCATATATAAATAAAATAGCAATAAAGTAGTATGGACTTTAGAACATATGTTAGTGCATATGTTTAATATACAATGAATATACATATGTAAATGCACACATCTCTAAATATACCATGTTTCATGACAAAAATAACTCAGACTGTGAAGGGAAAATAAAAGTACACAGATAAAATTCTTATATATGAAGTGGTATAACACTTGAAAGTAGATTGTGGTAGGTTCAAGAAGCAAACTATAAATTCTGCAACCAATAAAACAGCAAAGCTAATAAGATAACAAGGAGATAAAATCAAGTCATATAATGGCTAGCACAGTGGGATAGAACAATTATTATAAAGCCAAAACCTTTGGCTCTATTCGTGATTAGATGAGTTAAATTTGTTTCATTCTTGAGGCACAACTGAACTCTTAACCTAACCCAGTCTTTTCACAGATGCATTTGGTCAGATTGTCATGGATACTGGGGGCCAGAAAGTTATGATGAATCGGTAGAGACACAGTCAACATTTTGCAGAATTCATTCCTGCTATTCTAGAGGCAATTCAGGATAAAAAGGAGACTAACGTGTCAGTGGTAAGATATTTGTTCATAAGTATAGTACAATGTAAACCAGAGTCCCTCAATTACAAGCTGGAACACAATGTTATTCTTCTAGGACTTTATTTTTTTTTCTAAAATGTTGCCAAGGAAAGATTTGTTTGTAAGATTTTTTCAGAGATGGAAAAGACCCTAGCTCTCCATGCCAATAGACATCCATCCAGATACAGTCTGCTTCTGATTATGTGTTCAGATTGTGGAGAAAAATGTTAGAAGTGTGTTTGTTCTAAGAAACTTGCCGAAATTCACCAAATGGATGTTGATTGATCATTTGCTTATTTGATTGTTATGTGTAGGGTAAACAGAAAATTCATAAGCTAATATGTGAAAATTGACCACTATACTAAAGAACCATAAATATTTTATGTTCTTTAAGGAAAAATTATTAAAGTCCATGGTCCTATCAGTGCTTCTAAGTAAGTTTATCAATCTTGCTTAATTTTGGTAATAATAATTACTTTTCCACAGTTCTTTATTTAGAATCTCTGCTGTAAGTTTTATCATTATCATTAGTGAATTCTTAAACTATTTTTTCTCTCTTCCTTTTAAATCCAGTAGTAGTGTATTGGATGTTGTTCTTTTTAATGTAACTTTATTATGCCTGAATATGATCCTTTTTAGTGGCTCTGTCTAATGCTTTTTCAAGACCACAAGGAATCTGAACATTAAACCACTTGCTCAATGCTTTTGCACTACAAATATGTGGCAAACAATCAAGAAGGGCTCCCTTTATTGAAATTTTCTGTATTCCCCTTCTCATAAAGATAAACAAATATTATAAAGAAAAATAATATTCCAAAGCTTTAAAAAGGCTGATTGTTGTGAAAAGACACAAGTCTGCCAGTTAGTGCTTGTAAAACAAAACAAAACAATTTAATTGCTCATGTACCACTTGGATACACAATATTGGCTGCATTATTTTTCTATTTCCTCTTAATGAAGTAGCAGCAGTTTCAAACAACACACATTATCTCACAGTTTCCATAGATCAGTAAATCCAGACATGGATTTAGATAAATCCTCTGCTCCAGGTCTCACAAGACTGCAATTAAGGTGTTGGCCAGGCTTCATTTTCATCAGAGGTTTGATGATGGAAAGATCTACTTCCAAGCTTCTTGAGGCCATTGGCAGAAACATTTCCTTCTGGCTGTAGAAACATGTTTGTTTTCTCCTTTAAGGTCTACAGAAAAGAGCCTCCAACCTCTCCAACTCAGGGAAGATCCCAGAGCCTCTTTTAAAGTTTTTATTTACGTCAGGTCTACCCAGGATAAACTACTTTTAATTACCTCAGAATCAACTGATATGGAACATTAATTCCATCTGCAAAGGCTCTTCACTTTTGCCATATTCTAGTGATTGAAACAAGTCAGGATTTATTTTGAATTCATCATAAAGGATTATAAATGTTTGCACACATTACAGGTTATCTTATAACACATTTACCTCATTTTCTCTTATAGAAACTAGTGGAAATAATCATAATCAAGTGGTTAAGTTGGTTGCCTCATGTGTAAAATTGAGATAATAAGATTGAACACAGCATTGTTGTGAGAATAAAATAATATGTATGAAAACCCTTGTCAGAGTTTCTGGTTATTAATGTTTTCCATAATGTTAAATTGCAGTGGGCTTGCCCTTTTCTCTGCTCCAATATTCTCTGTACAGAATGCACTATGCCTTTTTAATTTGTTTTCCCCATTTAATTTGTCTTTTTTCACTTTTAATATTTGTTATATGACAGAATATTGTATTTTGACATATTATACATATAAGAACTATAATTTATTCAAATTAGGATCCCATTCTGGTGATTGTACAAGATGTGAATTTACACTGGTGGTGTATTCATATAAGAGCACAGGAAAGTTATGTAAGACTCATTCTACTGTCTTTCCCATTCCCATCCTCTCTCCCTTCCCTTCATTCCTTTTTGTCTAATCCAATGAATTTCTGTTCTCCCCTTATTGTGTGTTAGCATCCATATATCAGTCTTTGGTTTTTTGGGACTGACTATTTCCCTTAGCATGATAGATACATATTTCCATCTGATTTAACCTTGATATAAATATTGAAAAGTTCATTATAATTTTCTCTAAGGTCTTCCTTCCTTTACGAAACATTCCTGGAAGGCTATGTATATAGGAAGGCTATATTAGCAACATTGCATAGTATATAGTGTAAAAGTTCCAGTCCCAAGAATATTTGAGGAGTCAGCATTTTCTTTTATTAAACACATATTTTATTAAACACAGATAATTCTTGTACGAATGTGTGGCTGACATTGTCCTCAATCATTTAAATGGTATACAAACTTTATTCAATAGTACAACTTGAGACAAAGGAATTATTTTGGATGAGGAAAAAAGTGACATGTAGAGCAGATGCTTATGAAACTATTAGCTTAGTCTTTCCCTTAGGATAAATAGTTCTTTTACTTCCACAAATAAAATCAGTGTTTGTCATTTGAACTTTGACCAAATTTTTTTCTTTTAAAAGTTTTTTTCTTTTAAAATAATTTACATACAATGAATCGTACATATTTCAAGTACAAAATATGGTAAGCCTTTATGAAGGTATATAATGATGAAACACTTAATATAATCAAGATAATGAACATATTCATCATTTCCTCAAATTTTATCGTGCTCCTATATTTCTTTTATGTTAATTTATTGTAATTAATATATAAAAACATAAGAATTGTACATGTTACTGTTCAAACTGTTTCCCATAATGATTGTACTAGTTTACATATCATTGCTTATTCCACAAAGAATTTCTCTGCATCCCAACGTCTATCCTGCATCTATTTGACAAAAGCTGTTTTGACAGGTGTAAAGTAATTTCTAATTGTGATTTTAATTTGTGTTCCCTAAAGACCAGTGATATGGAACATTTTTTTCATGTAATGTTTTGATATATGTATAACCAGACAATGTTCAAATCAGGATAAAGGATTATTTATCTCCTCAAAAATTTCTCATGATGAAATCTTTCAAAATCCTTTCTTCTAGCTTTTCAAAATGTATAGTACATTATTGTTATTTATAGTCACTCCATTGTTCAATAGCACAACAGAACTTCTTTCGATTATCTAACTATACCTTAGTACCCATTGATGAACCTCTCCCTCTCTTACATCCTCTGGTAACCACCATTCTATGCCCAATTTCTACAACATAAATTTGTCTTTTGAAACTGGGGATTAGCTCCAAGAGCATTTTGCCACTCAGCTACATGTTTCCCCAACCCGCTTTTTTTGAGGAAGGGTGTCATTAAGTTGGTTAGGGCCTACATTGCTAATGCTTGCCTTTAACTTGTGATCCTCCTGCCTCAGCCTTCTGAGTCACTGCAATTACAGGGATGCTCCACCATGCCCACCAAGAGATCAAAAGTTTAGCTCCCACATAAGAGTAATATTATGTTTTTGTATTTCTCTTCCTGGCTTATTTCACTTAACATAATGATTTCTAGTTCCACTTGTATTGCTGCAAATCACAAGATTTTATTCTATTTTACATTGTGTGTATCTATAACACATTTTCCTTATTCATTCAATAGTTGGTGAACACTTAGGTTGTTTCTATTTCTTGGAAATTGTGAATAGTGAAGCAATGAACATGGACAGCAGATATCCCTTCAATATATTGGATTTATTTCCTTTGGATATATGTCCCAAAGTGTGATTGACTAGTTGTATTGTAGTCATATTATTTTTTTAGAAACCTCATATTGTTTTCCATAATGATTGTACTAGTTTACATTCCAATGAACAATGTGTATGAGTTCCTTTCCTCTGAATCTTAATAATTGTTAATCATCTATTTGAGACAAGCAATTTGGATAGGTTCAAAGTGATATATCAGTGTGATTTTATTTTTTATTCCCCTAATGATCAATGATGTGCAACTTTTTATTGTGTGTATACCTATTGGATATTTGTATGTCTCCTCATAAATGTCTCTTCAAGTCCTTTGTCATATTTGAATTGTCTTATTTGCTTTCAGGCTATTGAGTTATTCATATTTCTTTTATATTTTGTAATATTTACCCCTTAGCATATATATGCTTTCAAAAATTTTTGCTAAATACATGTTTTCAGGGGGTATTGGGGATTGAACTCAGGGGTACTCAACCACTGAGTCACATTTCCAGACCTATTTTGTATTTTATTTAGAGACAGTATCTCACTGAGTTGCTTAGTGCCTTGTCATTGCTGAGGCTGGCTTTGAACTCGTGATTCTTTTGTCTCAGCCTCCCTAGCCGCTGGGATTACAGGCTTGTGCCACTGCACCCGGCAAAATCATTTATTTTTTAAATGGAAGATAAAAGTGGAATGCCATATGATGATTTAAAACATGTATATATTGCATAATGTCAAAATAAGATTAAACATATCTAAACCACCATTTAGCATTTGTTTATGGTGAAAACTTTTTAAATCTTTTTTTTTTTACATTTTTGAAGTGTTTGGCACATGATTGCTATTTATACTCCCCTTAATATGCAATTAATCACTAGAACTTCTTGCTCTTATTTAACTGTAACTGAGTCCCACTAATAAACCTTACCCTAACTCTCACTTCCCCTGACTCTCCCCAGCCTCTGAGAGCCAATGTTCTACTATCAATTTCACCAAGATCAGATATTTGTATTCCACATTAAGTAAGATAATGCAGTATTTCTATGCCTTGTTTACTTCATTTAACCTGATGAACTCTACCATGATGCTAAAAAATTGAATATTTTATTCTTTCTATGACCGAATAGTATTACATGGTGAATAGTATTTTATAGTGTGAATGTACCACATTTGTTTTATACATTTGTCAATTGATGCACACTTAAGTTATTTCTATTTTTATGTCTATTGTGAATAGTGTTGTAATGTAGTTAGAGTAGAGTTCAGATGTCCCTCTTACATACTAACCTCATTTCCTTTGGAAATATGCCCAGTAGTGGAATTGCTGGATTATATGGTGTTCTATTATATTTTTTACAGAATTGACATACTGTTTTCCATCATGGATAGTATAATTTCCATTCCACAGTGTGCAAGCATTCATTTTTCTTCACATCTTTGCCAGCACTTGTTATTTTTATTATTTTTTTAAAAAGCAATTCTCACATTTCACTCATTCTAGATAACTACTTAAGATAAATTTTTATCCTCAATAAAAATTCATTGAATGTTTATATAATTACATAAATTAAACAGTATATAACTTGTCATTCTAAATTGTTGTTGATATTATTTTTATTGTGTCTGTGAAACTAATAATTTTTCCATAAATAAAAATATAAAACACCATGTTGTATTAAATTTATTTATTTGAAATTAGTTCCTTGTAAGTTCCTTGTCATTCTAAACACCAGAAATATATTAAAACCTGTGACAGCATAGACTCATCTTGCATTCCATCCATTAAATTTCAAAAAGATTAAAAATTAATGTTCCAATCTAAATGTGCCATGATCACTACAGCTAAATAATTTTTACTAAATATTCTAAGTAGTTGCATTTAAATTAAAATTTAAAGTTGCATTAAATATTCTAAATAGTTGCATTTAGATTTCCTGAATTTAACTAAATAAAGAATAGTAAGAATATGTCCTTGTAACAATTTTAATTCTGTCCTCAAATTGGGAAATCAGCACTTTGTACAAGAAGTAAAATTCAGTGCTATTATTCATTGCTACCGTAATTGGAATCATTTTTCATATGATGTAGTATTTGTAGAGCTGGTTTAAGTGACAGATTGTGCTTAAATTTACTCTTTTGTTTTAGATCTTAATTAGAGTTCTTTTTAAAAAATCTATTGAATGTGTTAAGAACACTTCATGAAAAGATTTAAATATATATTCCACTTTTAGAGTTCATGATTCTATAAGGATCAAAACTAGTACATTCCATTGCTCATTTCAGGACATTATCCTTAAAAAGACTTAAGCTAATTAGTGAATACTCAAGGAAGAAAGTGGTGATGATCATTCTAGAAAAATGTTATATGATGAATGAAGGAAAGCAATGATTGTTTTCATAGTTTGTTTCCATATTTTCACACTATATAGGGAATGTTTCAAAGCAAGAAATATATGTATAAATCTCTTATTTTTTGTGATTTGATTTTTTTTATTGGTTGTTCAAAACATTACAAAGCTCTTGACATCATATTTCATACATTAGATTCAAGTGGGTTATGAACTCCCATTTTTACCCCAAATACAGATTGCAGAATCACATCAGTTACACATCCACATTTTTACATAATGCCCTATTAGTAACTGAGTAACTGTTGTATTCTGCTACCTTTCCTATCCTCTACTATCTTCCCTCTCCTCCCCTCCCATCTCCTCTCTCTACCCCATCTACTGTAATTCATTTCTCTCCTTGTTTATTTTCCCATTCCCCTCACAACCTCTTATATGTAATTTTGTATAACAATGAGGGTCTCCCTCCATTTCCATGCAATTTCCCTTTTCTCTCCCTTTCCCTCCCACCTCATATCTCTGTTTAATATTAATCTTTTCTTCCTGCTCTTCCTCCCTGCTCTGTTCTTAGTTGCTCTTATTATATCAAAGAAGACATTTGGTATTTGTTTTTAAGGGATTGGTTAGCTTCACTAAGCATAATCTGCTCTAGTGCCATCCATTTCCCTGAAAATTCCATGATTTTGTCATTTTTTAGTGCTGCGTAATACTCCATGGTGTATAAATGCCACATTTTTTTTTTTTTGTCCATTCATCTATTGAAGGGCATCTGGGTTGGTTCCACAGTCTAGCTATTGTGAATTGTGCTGCTATGAACATCGATGTGGCAGTATCCCTGTAGTACGCTCTTTTAAGGTCTTCAGGGAATAGTCCGAGAAGGGCAATAGCTGGGTCAAATGGTGGTTCCGTTCCCAGCTTTCCCAGGAATCTCCGTACTGCTTTCCAAATTGGCCTCACCAATTTGCAGTCCCACCAGCAATGTACAAGAGTACCCTTTTCCCCACATCCTCGCCAGCACTTGTTGTTGTTTGACTTCCTAATGGCTGCCAATCTTACTGGAGTGAGATGATATCTTAGGGTGGTTTTGATTTGCATTTCTCTGACTGCTAGAGATGGTGAGCATTTGTTCATGTACTTGTTCATTGATTGTATGTCCTCCTCTGAGAAGTGTCTGTTCAGGTCCTTGGCCCATTTGTTGATTGGGTTATTTGTTATCTTATTGTCTAATTTTTTGAGTTCTTTGTATACTCTGGATATTAGGGCTCTATCTGAAGTGTGGGGAGTAAAAATTTGTTCCCATGATGTAGGCTCCCTATTTACCTCTCTTATTGTTTCTCTTGCTGAGAAAAAACTTTTCAGTTTAAGTAAGTCCCATTTGTTGATTCTTGTTATTAACTCTTGTGCTATGGGTGTCGTATTAAGGAATTTGGACCCGACCCCACAATATGTAGATCGGAGCCAACTTTTTCTTCTATCAGACGCAGAGTCTCTGATTTGATATCAAGCTCCTTGATCCATTTTGAGTTAACTTTTGTACATGGCGAGAGGAGGGGATTCAGATTCATTTTGTTGCATATGGATTTCCAGTTTTCCCAACACCATTTGTTGAAGATGCTATCCTTCCTCCATTGCATGTTTTTAGCCCCTTTATCAAATATAAGATAGTTGTAACTTTGTGGATTAGTCTCTGTGTCCTCTATTCTGTACCATTGATCCACCTGCCCGTTTTGGTACCAGTACCATGCTGTTTTTGTTACTATTGCTCTGTAATATAGTTTGAAATCTGGTATCGCTATACCGCCTGATTCACACTTCCTGCTTAGAATTGCTTTTGCTATTAAAGGCATAAAAATAGGAAAAGAAGAACTTAAATTATCTCTATTTGTGGACAACATGATTCTATACCTAGAAGACCCAAAAGGGTCTACAAAAAAACTACTATAACTAATAAATGAATTCAGCAAAGTGGCAGGATATAAAATCAACACGCATAAATCAAAGGCATTTCTGTACATCAGCGACAAAACTTCTGAAACGGAAATGAGGAAAATCACTCCATTCACAATATCCTCAAAAAAAATAAAATACTTGGGAATCAACCTAACAAAAGAGGTGAAAGATTTATACAATGAAAACTACAGAACCCTAAAAAGAAAAGTAGAAGAAGATCTTAGAAGATGGAAAAATATACCCTGTTCATGGATAGGCAGAACTAACATCATCAAAATGGCGATATTACCAAAAGTTCTCTATAGGTTTAATGCAATGCCAATCAAAATCCCAACGGCATTTCTTGTAGAAATAGATAAAGCAATCATGAAATTCATATGGAAAAATATAAATCTCTTCTGACTCCTTCTTCTCATCTTACTATTCGTACCCACTGACAGGTCCCTTGTATTTTAAATTCAGCATAATATAGAAAAGCACTTGTCTCTCATTAAGAATAGAAAAATATGAAAATGTAAGTGCACTAAAAGATAAAACACTAGTTATTTGTTGATAGTACAATTGTGTATGTAGAAGATTCAAAAGGATATACATGTATATTTTGAAACATACATATGTATATATGTAAACATATATACAAAATATTAAAAATGAAAACATATATAAGTATGTAAACATATACAAATATGTATATATTTATAATATGTAGTTATAACATATGATATATTAAATATATTTATTATATATTTATATATTATATAACAGATATATTTATATAATACATAATATGAAATGCATTATATAACATCTCACATTATATTATATATGATATGTATTACATAAATTATATATTGATAACCTGTGTAACATATTTCTTACATATAATGTATTCACATATATTATAATATGTTTAGCCTATATACCATAACATATAATATGTAATATGTAATATATGGTATATAATATATTGATCATATACTATTTATATATATACCGGGCTTTGAACTCAGGGGCACTTTAACATAATATATTGATCATATACTATTTATATATATACCAGGCTTTGAACTCAGGGGCACTTTAACAGTGAGCCACATCCCAAGTACTTTTTATGTTTTATTTTGAGACAGAGTCTAGCTAAGTTTCTTAGGGCCTCACTAAGTTGCTGAGATTGGCTTCGAGTTGCAGTCTTCCTGTCTCAGCCTCCTGAGCCACTGAGATTATAGGAATGTGCCACCATGCCTGAGAAGAATATATATTTATACTGGTACAATTAATAGAAAAGTTTAATAAAGCTTATGGAAATGAAATGAAGAAATTGAAGTCAACCATATTATTTTATTCTATAAAATTACTGAACAAAATAAAAAAGAAACACTTTTAGCTATGTCCAAAAAGTAAAATATGAAGAAATAAATGTTATAAAACCACACAGAAGTAAAGTTAATAAACATACGGATTACTTTTCTGGCAAAAATTATAAAACTTCCTTTAGAATTTTAACATTGTAAAATCGTCAATCCCCCACTTTGGTGAATAGGTACAATGCCCAACTTTCTGTTTTTTTAATATTTATTTTTAGTTGTAGTTGGATACAATACTTTTATTTTATTTATTTTTATGTGGTGCTGAGGATCGAACCCAGGGCCTCAAATGTGCTAGGTGAGCACTCTACCATGAGCCCCAACCCCAGCCCTCCAACTTTCTTTTAAAGGTAAAATAGACTAAGTAATTCTCTCTTTTTTTGAATTATTTATGTTTTAGTTGTAGTTTGACACAATACCTTTATTTATTTATTTATTTATTTTTATGTTGTGCTGAGGATCGAACCCAGGGCCTTGCATGTGCTAAGCTAGCACTCTATTGCTGAGCTACAACCCCAGCCTAGACTAGGTAATTCTAAAATATATATTGTTCAAATGGACATTAGGGATTATTTTGAAAATTATATGTCAATAAATTGGAAAATCTGAAATAAATATAAAAAACAATATGGACATATATGATCTGTCATGATTGAACAAAGAGGATTTAAAGCCCCTAAATCAAGAAATAACAATCCATGAGATTAAAGCATTAATAAAATGTCTCCACACAAGGTAAAGCCCAATACTGGATGGAATCATTGCTGAATTTTGCCAAACATTTAAAGAAATGCTAATACCAATGATCTTTAAACTGTTCAATAGAAATGGAACACTTACAAACACATTTTATGAAGCCAATATTAACCTGTTACCAAATTCAGATAAAAAACAACAACAATGAAAAATTGAGAAAGAGAGAGAGAACCAGAAATCAATAGCTTTGATGTAAACATAGGCAAAAATCATCAATAAAATACTTGCTAATAAAATTCAACAACACATAAAGGAAATGGTACATCATAATTAGTTTCATTCCTGGGATACAAGAATATTTCAACATATGCTAATAAGTGAAATACAACATATAAATAAAATCAAAGATAAAAAATCACATGATCATCCCAATAGATTCAGAAAAGTACTGTGACAAAATTCAACATCCACTAATGATAAATATCCTGAGGAAACCAAGGATAAAATTATCATACCTCACCATAATAAAGACTATATGACAAATACATAGCCAACATCACACTGGGTGGGGAAAAATTGAAAGCATTTCCTCCAAGCTCAGGAATGAGAAATGTGTGACAACATATGAAATTTTAGCCAGAGCAATCAGGTAAGAGAAAGAAATAAAAGGGATGCAAATTTAAAAGGAAGAAGTGCAATGATCTTTGTTTGAAAATGATATTATTCTATACGTGAAAACCATAAAAGCTCCTGCAAAAAATCTTAAAACTGATAATCAAATATAGAAAAATAGCAGAATACAAAAACAATATACAAAATTGGGAAGCCTCTTTCTACATCAATAATAAATTTACTGAGAAAGAAATCAGGAAAACAATTCCATTAACAATAGCCTCAAAAATTACCTGTGAATAAACCTTTCACCAAAGGAAGTGAAAGGTTTCTACATTGAATATTATAATACACTGATACACTGGAGAAAAAAATTGAAGAATATACCAGGGGATGAAAAGATCACCCAATCTCATGGATTTGGAGAATTATTATTAAAATGGTCATAATACCAAAACAATTTACAGATTCAATACCTACATCAAAATACCAATTACATTCTGTATAGAAATTGAGAAAATCTGAGATATTATGTGGAAACACAAAATAAGTGAAATAGTCCAAGCAAACATGAGCAAAAACAGCAATACTGGAGACATCACAATCACTGATTTCAAAATGTACTGTAGAGCCATAGTAGCAAAAGCTTCATGATTTTGACATAAAAACAGACATATAGCTCAATGAAACAGAAGACGCAGACTTAAACCCATGAATCTACTCTCATCTGATTAATGACAGAATGACAAAATACATATGTTAGAGAAAAAACAGATTCTTCAAAAAATTAGGGGAGAACTGGATAACCACATGTAAAAGATTCTTTCTAACACACATTGTAAAAAACTCAAAATAAATTCAAGACCTCAATGTACGTGAAACTTTGAAAGAACTGGAAGAAAACATAGGAGAAACAATTTAAGATATTGGCACAAGCAACAATTTTTTGAATGAGTCTCCAATAGATCAGGTAATAAAAGCAAGAATCAACAAATAAGATTACACAAAATTAAAATCTGCACAGCAAGGGAAACTATGAAAATAATGAAGAGAGAGCCTACAGAATGCAATAAAACATTTGCGAGTTATTCACCTGACAGAAGATTAATATCCAAAATATATAAGGAATTAAAAATTAATTAAAAAATTACAAGTAATGAAATCAAGAAATGGGCAAATGATCACACAGCTCCTACAAGAAGGACAAATGACTAATAAACATGAAAAAAATGATTGATATCATTAGCCATTGGGTAAATAAATTCAAATCAAATCTGTATTGAGATTCCACTTCACCTCTGTCACAATGGCTTTTATCAAAAATAATTGATTCCTAGTTGCTCCATGGTTCAAGGTTCAAGAAGTAGAAATACTCCTTCTCAGTGAGGTGGGTAAAAAGACATTTCACTTAAATTCAATTTGGACAGTCTGAGTGTCTTAGAGTCTCAGAAATTTGAGTGTATTAAACTAGGAAGAAAGTGTACACTGAAGCCAAGTCATTTCTGGCAACAGCAGCAGGGCTGATTCACCACAGAAGGGAGGGATAATACACAGAGAGAAACACAATGAAAACATTTGGTATGAAAAAACCTATTTATCAGAAAAGCAACCTGAACTTAATTGATCCAGAGGCTGTACCATAAACTGGTGTTTGAAAACATCCTCTGTAGTTTTTAAACAGATAATGTAGAGCAGAGGTGAAAGAAATCTTGAATAGGTCACATTGCACCGGCAGCATGATGGGCCACATGGAAGCAAGTGCCTTCCATGTGGCCCATGTTGCACCTTTTTAGTGAGTGAAACAGGCACAGAGAAGATTATACAGAGAAGAATTCAAATTGGAAAGGGAGGGAGAGCTCAACTCTCTTTTTATTTGAATCTGGTGGCTCATGTGACCAGCTGAAAAATGTCAGAAATCTGAACAGGCAGGTGTGACATCAGAATAAGTCTGGGAAGGCAGCATTCATGGGCATCAGAATGGGAGAGAATAGGTGGGAAAATGATTCCCTTAGCCTATGAGTTATTTTCTTTGGAAGCTTCTAAGGTTCAGACTCACAGAAGAAATCCACAACTGTCAGGCTTTAGGATTGTATTGATCAAATCTCTCCAGAGCAGATACTACTTAACAAAACCCCTTAGGCTTAAACCTAAGCCCCAGAAAGTGGAACTCCCCCACCCCAGAACTCTGCAGCATCCCCGCTATGGTAATGCATTGATCTGGTCTGGGCAGACAAAATTCCAATCAACAATACTTCTCATTATATCATACCTGATACTAGTGAGAAGGGATAAGGAGAGCCATTGCAATCAGCTTCACTCTTAGGCCACCCCAAGTGGAAGGCAGCTTGTTGAGCAACCGAAAACAGGAAGGGGTCAACAAACCTCAATCCCTGTGCACTCTCTCTCTCTCTCTCATGATCTTGCTCTCTCTATACATAGCCCATTTTCATTTTCTTCTAGAAATGGAAAGAAGGACAGTTTTGGAAAGTCAGTAACCATCCAGTCTCTGACTCTTTTACTTCCTCAATGGAGATGATTCCTATATTTTTCATTGACAATCCTTCCTTCCTTCCTTCCTTCCTTCCTTCCTTCCTTCCTTCCTTCCTTCCTTCCTTCCTTTTTTCCTTTCTTTCTGTGTGTATATGTGTTCTTGCTCTGCTGATTGGTTCATGGACAAATACACATATTCATCTCTATTTGCCGATTTTATCATTTAAAATATATATGTATTTTCCCTCGTCTTTTGAGGGTTAAGGTTTGTTTATTGTCATTTTATTTTGCTTTGTTTTTTGTTTATTTGCTTCTCTTATTTATTTTTCTCATTTATTTTCCCTCTAATAGTCAAATTTTCATGTTCTCTCTTTTTTCTCTCTACTATTTTCTTCTTTTTCTTCCCTGTCCTTATAAAGATCACCTGCTATCTCTATTCTGCATTCTCTCTGTTCAAATTTTGAACATTCTAATCTCTCTGCTATCACTTTATCACATTTTATTTTCTCTTAATAAACTATTTTTACCATCCTTCAGAATCAATTTGTTTATACCACTCCTGCTATCACCTTTGATGTTGTTGCAATTATTACTGCTGTGGATGATATAGATGACACTTGCTGTTTGGTTTAATGCCAGATTTAGTGCATAGTTATTTCTTGTTTTTGCTGTTGGCAATTATTGACCAAATTCCTGTTTTTTTTTGTGTGTGTGTGCGGTAACTAATGTTGTAGATGTCACAGAAGGAACTCAGTATTTATTTTAATGCTGAATGTTACTTGCAACAGTTGTTTTATTGGTTACCCCTATTCTGTGAGGTAATGTGAACCTACATGAATGCTACAAACAGAATACAGACTCTGCTGATGAACTAACCCCAGCTAAAAGGCAATGCACCTCACCTCACACAAAACTAATGGCACTCAACATTCAGGTATATTTTAATACAAAGAACAAAAGAGACAAAAAACTCAATTAATCAGCAGGTCCCAAGTGAGAATAGCTAGGGAAGGGCCCTAAGGTTGCACTTATGGATATCCACTGCTACAGAAAACACAGAGAGAATTAACAAAGGCTATAAATATCACACCTACAATGGGGTCTCAATTTAGATTATTCTAGGACATTTTGGCAAGAGAAGAATGTGTCTTACTTTCAAAAGCTCACATACAAAAGTGAAAGAGAAGTGTATACCAACAGATGCATAAAACCCAATTCCAATACAGGAACTCAAAAAAATATATTAAAAAAAATTAAGGTAACACGGATGACTCCTAAAGTTCAAAATTCAACAGCAACTAATCTTCAGATATAAGATACCAAATAAAGAGTTCAAAATGATGATTATTAAAATGATCAATGAACTTCAAGAGAATACATAAAAATAACTAAATGAATTAAAAGTACAGTATATGATTGAGAAATTCAATATGGGGATAGAGATATTGAAAAACTTTCAAACAGAAATCTTGGAAAGGAAAGACACAATAATTCAAATAAAATATTCAGTTAAAAGTCTCAGAGTAGACCATGCTAAAATGACACACAGAATCAGAAAGCTAGAAGACAAAGTGGCTGGCCTTAAACATTCAGACAGTATTAAATATGAGAAAATAAGTAACTATGACTGGAATATGTAAGAAATCTGGGACAAAGTTAAGAGAACAAATTTAAGAATCATTGGAATTGAGGAGGGCTAATAGATGCAGGTTAATTCAAGGATAACCTCTTCAGGGAAATAACAGAAAAAAAATCAAAACCTAAAAAATAAGGTGAACATCCTTATATTTATGTATATAAGATGTTCAGAACTCCCAATAGACAACATCCAAAAGAAATATTTTCATGATACATAATAATTAAAATGCCTAACATACAGAACAAGGATTGAATTTTAAAAACCTCAAGAAAACAAGGTCAGTTCCTATTTAGAGTTTCTTCTGATTTCTGAGCACAAAGTGTAAAATCCAATAAGACTAGGAATGATGTTTTCCAAGTCCTTTGAGAAAATAAATGTCAATCCAGATTGCTATATCCAGCAAATTTATCTTTCAAAATTAAAATCAAAATAAAAACCTTCTAAGAGAAGCAAAAACTAAAATAATTCATGACTAATAAACTAGCACAAAGAACTTAAAGAATTACTCTATATGCAAGAAATCAGAAACAAATCCCAGATCTCACAAAGTGAGCAAATCTCATGCAGAACCAAATTAAAAATCATAAATAATCAAATTGGTAGGAATTAATAAATATCTATCTAAAATAGCATTGAATGTAAATGGCCTCAACTCTTCAAATAAAAGACACACACTGGCAAAATTTATTTTAAAAAGACATCTATTTGTTCTTTGCAAAAGATGTACCTTACTGGCAAAGACAGCCACAGACCAAGAGTGAAGGAATGGAAATTAATATACTATGAGTATGGAGTTCAAAAGAAAAAGGAGTAACTACTTTCATATCCGAAAATGCAGACTTCAAACCAAAATTGATCAGATGAGAAAAAGAAACTTCACCTTATATGGGTAAAGGGAAAAATTCAATTAGAAGGTAAAACAATAACAAATATTTATGCCCCAAATGTGGATGCAATTAACTAAATAAAATAAGTAGTACTCCAATTAAAGCCTCTGCTAGACCCCAATACAATAGTACTAGGTGATTTCAAAACATCTTTTTCACTATTAGGTAGATCATCCAGATATAAACTCAGTAAGGACTCTTTGGCCCTAAAAATATCAAATGGAATTTTTACACACACACACACACACACACACACACACACACATTGAAATATTTCATCCAACAGCTGAATACACTTTATTCTCAGTGACTCTTGGAACCTTCTCCAAAATAGACTGTATTTTATGCCAAAAAGCAAATCTTAGCAAATATATAAAACATATATAATTACTTTTATTGTATCTGACCATGGTGGAATGAAATTAGAAATCACTAAAAACTAAAACCTGAAATTATGTAAGCACATGAATATTGAACAATACATTTTTGAATAGTGATTGCATGATAGGAGATATCAGGGAAGAAATTTTAGAGTGAAATTAGAATAGTGATATAACACAAAAGATCTTTTGGGACACTACAAAAGCAATTCTAAAAGGAAAATTTATAACTATGAGCATCTATATAAATAAATCAAAAGACTTCCAAAAATAACCTGATGATGCATCACAATTTCAAAACTGGTACAAGGAAGGATAATTAAGATCAGAGCAGGAATCAATGAATTTGTGCAGAAAATATGAGGATCAATGAAGTGAACAGATGATTCCTTGAAAAGATGAACAAGATTGATAAGTCCTTAGGCTAACCAAAAGAAAAAAGAGAGGACCCAAATTATTGTAATTAGAAAGAAAAAGGAGAAATCAACAAAGAAATCCAGAGGATCATTGGGAACTATTTTGAAAACTTATATTCCAGTAAATTGGAAAAGCTAGAAGAAAACAATACGTTTCAACACACATATTATCTACCAAATTTGAACACAGAAAATCTAAACAAACCAATAATTAGTGATGAAATAAAAACAGTAATTAAAAGAACTCCAACAAAGAAAGTCCAAGAATCTCAGATAAATTCTACCAGACCTTTAAAGAAGAACTAATACCAATGTTCCCCAAATGGTTTCCTGACATAAAAGGAATTGGACCATTTTCAAATTCTATGAAACCAATATCACATTCACACAAAACAGTATAAGAACTTGTCAAGAAAAAAAAAACTACAGGCCAACATCTCTGATGAACTTAGATGCACAAATTTTTAATAAAAACATTAGCAAATTATATTCAATAACATACTAAGAAGATAGTACATCATGACCAAGTTGGTTTTATCCCAGTGATGCAAGAATAGTGTTGTTTTCAATATGAGACATCTCCCAAAGTTTCATGTGTGAGATAATACAAGAATGTTTAGAGGTGAAATGATTGAGTTATGAGAACCATTCCCTGATAGGGATTAACTGGGTGATAAGTGGAATGTGGGTAGAGGAGGTGAGTCCCTGGGCCACACCTTTGGGGTACAACCTTTGTTGTTGATGAGCAGAGCTCTTTATCTGATTCTTGGTGTGATGACTTGGGTTGGTTTACTCCACCACTTTTCCACCATGAAATTCTGCCTCACCTTGAGCACCAAGGAATGGAACTGGCCTTATATGGACAGAGATTTCCAAAATCATGAACCCCAAAATAAACTTTTTCCCCTTAAAATTGTTCTTGTCAGGGGCTGTGGCTGTGGCTCAGTGGTAGTGCACTTGCTTGGCATGTGTGAGGCACCAGGTTTGATTCTCAGCACTGCATATAAATAAACAAAATAAAGGTCTATCAACAACTAAAACAATATTTAAAGAAAATTTTCTTGTCAGTCTTTGGGTCAGAGTGGTGAAATGTAACTAAAACTGAAATTGGTACTGAGAAATGGGGACATTGCTGTAAATAACCTGTCCATGTGATTCAGAAGGTTTTGGAGATTTTTGTAGTTTGTGGGAAGAAATCTGGAAAGTTTAAAAATGCAAGCTAGAAAAGCTTTAGATTATTGTAAATGGAGCTTAACAGGCAATTCTTTGGGGAGCTTAGATGACCAGAATGCTAATAAGATTGTATATAATGAAGAGTGGACTTAGAAGGTTTCAGAGGAGAAAAAGGACTCTAGTTAAATTGAAGTAAAGGTCATTCATGTTGTGTTGACACAGTTGCTTGTGTCCCAAGACACTCTGTGAGACTGAATTTAAAAGTGAAGGAATAATTAATCTGGCAGAGGAAATTTCAAGACAGCAGAGCCTTCAAGGGGTAAGCCTGAGTATTTCTGGATGCTTTTAGCCACATTGTGATAATCAGGAGCATTAAGCAAACCAGACAGATTTGAAAAACCCACAGTTTGGGCAAAAAACTGTCAGTAAAACTGGAACTAGGGAAGGTAAGGTTGTTAAACACATTACAGTCATTAAAGAAATAATAAATACTTTACTAAAAATAGTAAATATGGCTTGAAGACATCCCAGAAATTGGCAAGATCTTACCCATCTGAGGCTCAAGGGTGTAAAAGTAAAAATTCCTTTGAGAAGTGAATAGTGAGGCATCTTACTTCATATGTGCCACAAAAGACCCCAAATACCAGAACAATCCCGAGAAAAAAGAATATAGCTGGAGGCATCACCCTACCTGATTTAAAAATAGTCTGCAAACCAATAGTAAGCAGAGCAGCAATAGTATTGATGTAAAAATCAGTAATATAATCAGCCTCATAAACCAATAGAATGGGGAAGCCAGATATAAATCTATGCATTTATACTTAACTGATATTCTACAAAGGTACTAATAACATACATTGGAGAAAGGACAATCTCTTACAAAAATGGTGCTTGAAATTGGATATCTCTATATGCATAAGAATAGAACCATCTGTCACCATATAAAAAAATCAATTCAAAATGGATTAAAGTTTTAATGTAAGACCATAAATAATGAAAGCACTGGAAGAAAACTGTTAAATATTTAGGTCATTTGGGCAAAAATTTTTAGATAAGAGTTAAAAAGTAAAGGCATTAAAAGCAAAAATAGACACATCGGATGACATAAAACAGAAAAACTTCTGAATATCAAGTTAAACACAGAGTAAAGAAGCAACATGCAGAATGGGAGAACATGTTTGCAAAATTTTTATCCAATAAGGGATTAATATTCAGAATATATAAGAACCTCAAAAAACTCAACAGCAAAATAAAAAAAAATACTACAGCATGGAGTCAAAGGATCTGAATGTAAATTGCTCAAAGAACACACAAATATGCAAAAGACCTACGAAAAAAATTCTCACATCACCAAGCATCAATCAAATGCATATCATAATCATGATGCAATAGTATCTCATTCAGTTTGAATACCTATTAACAAAATTATTAAAGATAATAAGTGCTGGCAATGATAAGGATAAAAGCATTGCTCACTGTTGGTGGGAATGTAAATTAGTAAAATTATTACATAAAACATTGTGGAAGTTCTTTACAAAAACTGAACATAGAAATGTCATATGATCCAACAATACCATTATTGTGTTTACACTGAAAGGAAATAAATCAGTTTGGTGAAGATATATCTATACTCATGTATTTATTGAAGTGCTGTTTACAATGGCCAAGATATTGAAAGTGCCCATCAGTGAATGAATGATTTAAGAGAATAAGATACATATGAGCTATTCTTCAGAAATAAATAAATAAACTAATAAATAAATAAATTCTGTTATTTGCAGGCAAATGTATAAACCTGGAGAATATCATGTTAAATGAAATAAGATAGGCAATTATATATGGAAGCCAAAAAGTTGACTTAATTGAAATGAGGAGTAGAACAGTATTGCCATAGATTAAAAAGAATAAGCCAGATAAGGATTGATTGTGTAACTACTAAAAAAGAAAAGATATTGTTTTATATGTATTTCAAGTTAACACATACAAAATTGATGAAATATGAAGAATAAGTTATAGTGTTTGATAACATAGCACAGTGATTATAATTAATCATAATTTTCTTATATTTCAAAATATCTGACAGCAAAATGTTGATGTAAATATTAATTGCTATTTAGTAATACTAATTACTCTTTTTAAAAAAATATTTATTTTTTTTAGTTGCACACAATACTTTTATTTGTTTATTTATTTTTTTAATGTGGTGCTAAGGATCAAATCCAGGGCCTTATACATGCTAGGTGAGCACTGTACCGCTGAGCCACAACCCCAGTCCACTAATTACTCTTATTTGATCATTTTACATTGTTTATAGGTATTGGAATATCATTATGTGTCTCATTAATATGAATAATTATGTTTCAATAAAAGTTAAGAAATTAAAAACAATTTTAAAAGAGTAAAATTGATGTACAAATACTCTATGAACTGTTAGTATGTATACACATGTATATTATATTCTCTAATGATTATTTCATTCATAGAAATAAATAATTCCAAAATTGTTTGTCTTCACATTTGTATTCTCTATGAGGAATATGTTGTTTGTTGTGTTGGTTCTGGGGATTGAACTTAGACCCTTGTGCATACTAGGCAAACACTATTCCACTAAGCTATACCAAAGTCCTAATAAATTTTTTTTTCACTTTAACTTTAGCTTTACAAGTATATTGTATAGAAGGAATCATGTCACTTGACTGAAGAGGTGGGGAATTCAAGTGAGAACATTAAGTTCATTTATTTGATGTATTCAAACGTTAAGTTACAGTTTACATCTATTTTAGAGTTATAATTTATAATGTAGGCATAATTTAACTTAGGTAAAAATTCAAAGATTTCTAAAAGCAAATGTGAGGTAAATTTAGGTTAGAAATTTTTTTCCTTCAAAAGAACACAGCTTGCTACTATTAAATGTGATAGCTTATGCAACTGTTCTAAGAGCTGAGTTACATGTCAACATTATCTCCACCATTTTCATAACATATTTTATCTTCTATTTTGTACATTTTTGGAAAATATTTTCTTTAACTTGATTTATCTGGCATTGTATTATGTGGCATTGAAATTCATGGTTCTACTTTGATCCAAAGTCTTTATGTAAACACAGCCAGGGGTATAATTCTACATGAGCTGAAAACATAGCCAAATACTCCCTCAAACTCTAGTCATTCAGCATGTTCTATATTGGAGTGTGCTTAGATTCAGAACTGAAGGCTAAAAGCCAAATAAGTCAAATATTTATCTTGGAAGAAAATTGGCCACTTGAGCATCAGCGGCAAGAGTTTTTTCAGACCAGCAATTCATTCAGAGAAGCAGGTTTCACATTATTACTTGATATAAATTAATAAATCTATTAATTTAGCTAGGATTTTAAGAACTCAGTGCTGCTAAATTAAACTTTGCATTCAAATTAAATACCTGCAAAACAATGACTTTTCTTTTTAAGGAGTAATGAAAGTGTTCCTACTGATTTGTCTAGATTGCTATTTTGTATTAAATCCAATGTGCATGCCAGCAACCCTCCTCAGGTCTTTATTGTCTGATTTCAAATTACATCTCTCTTGAATGTCAAATCTCACATAAAAGATAGAAATAAAATATTAAGGCACCTGGAAATATATTTATACCTGACAACATACAAAAGAATATTTGACAACATGTAAAAGAATATTTGAATATTTAACTCTCATTCACAGACTTAACTAAAATTTTACCCTGTTCTAGTTGTCATCATTAATGAGCAGTTTCTTATTGATCCTTTCAAAGTTATATATCAACACTTTTGTGATTATATAATTACATCTTCAACATACCTCAAATATTCCCCATCCTGGAATGCTCTTTCATATCGTTCACTATTTATAATATTACAGAATTCTATTTAAATGTCTTTCTCTGATACCTTCAATGCTAACCAAAATTAAAATCACATCTTATGCATTTTTGTTGTACATCTATACATTGTCAAGTTATATATCTTTGTTTAAATGCCTTGACTTTCCTATTTGACTATATTTTCTAAAATTGGTGCTCTGATTTGAATGTGCCCCCACAAAATTTATGTTGAAAATGCTGCTGGGAAAACTGGAAATCCATATTTAGCAAAATGAAATTAAACTTATATCTCTTGCCCTGCATAAAATTCAACTCAAAGTAGATCAAAGACTTAGGCACTAGAACAGAGATCCTGTGCCTAATAGAAGAAAAAGTAGGCACAAATTTTCTTCTTGACGGCTTAGGACCTGTCTTCTTCTTCTTTTTTTTTTTTCTTTTTTAAATATTTATTTTTTAGGTGTAGATGGACACAACACAATGCCTTTTATTTTTATGTGGTGCTGAGGATCAAACCCGGGTCCCACCTGTGCTAGGCAAGCGATCTACCACTGAGTCACAATCCCAGCCCCTGGACCTGTCTTCCTTAACAAGACTCCTAAAGTGCAAGAAATAAAATTAAGAATAGATAAATGGGATGGACTCAAACTAAAAAGCTTCTTCTCAGCAAAGGAAACAATAACTTGAAGAGAGAGCCTACAGAATGGGAAAAAATTTTTACCACATGCACATCAGCTAGAGTACTAATTTCCAGGATATATAAAGAACTCAAAACATTTAACACCAAAAAAAGAAAAATAACCCAATCAATAAATGGGCTAAGGAACTGAACAGATACTTCACAGAAGAAGAAATATAATTGATCAACAACATATGAAAAATGTTCATCATCTCTAGAATTTAGAGAAATGCAATTCAAAACTAGGATTTCATCTCACTCCAATCAAAATGGCAATTGTCAAGAATACAAGCAATAATAAATGTTGGGGAGGCTGTGGGAAAAGGTACACTCATACATTGTTGGTGGGAGTGCAAATTGGTGCAACCACTATGGAAGAGAGTATGGAGATTCCTCAAAAAACTTTAAATGGAACAACCATTAATCCAACTATTCCACTTCACAGTTTATACTCAAATAACTTAAAATTTACAGCAGCTAAACTATGGAACCAACCTAGATGCCCTTCAATAGATGAATGGATAAAGAAAATGTGGTAGATTTACACAATGGAGTAGTACTAAGCCTGAAAAAAGAATGAAATTATGGCATTTGCAGGTAAATGGGTACAATTGGAGAGTATCATGTAAGCAAAGTAAGCCAATTTCAAAATACCAAAGACCAAATGTTTTCTCTGGTAAGTGGATGCTGATCCACAGTGAGTGGGGGCTTAGGGAAAAATGAAGGAAATTTTGATTATGCAGACAGGGATGAGGGGGGTGGGAATAGGAAGGATGGTAAAATGAGGCAGACATTATTATCCTATATACATGTATGATTACACTACTGGTGTGACTCAGCATCATGTACAGCCAGAGGAATGAGAAGTTATGCTCCATTTGTGTACAATGTGTCAAAATGCATTCAACTGTCATGTATAACTAATTAGAAGATATTTTTATAATTTTAAAAATTAAAAAAAATCATGTTGGAACTTAATTTCCCTTGTATTGGAATTAAGACATATGGTCTTTAGGGAACTGATGACATTATGAAGGTCCTGTAATCATGAATGGATTAGTGCCTTTCAAAAAGCCTGTAAATAATTAGTTTACACCATTTTTGCTCTTTAGTCCTTGTTGCCCTTGTTGCCATGTGAGGACATGTAGATAGCACTATCTATGAGAAAGAGACCTTTCCCACACACAAAACCTAATGGTGCTTTGATCTTGAACTTTGATGCCTCAAAACCTGAGAAATAAATTTCTATCTTGTATGAATTAAATTGTTTTAAGTATTTTCTTATAGAAGCACAAATATTCATTCTGCCTGATCAGTTATTTTATTTGATGACAGGAACAGAAATTAAAGAATTTCTCTGCTACTAATCATATTTGAACTAGCAAAGGGATGCCAATACAGAGTAAAATGCAGATGTTTGATTTAAATATTTTCAAATATTGCTTAAACATCATGTACCTACAATTAAATGGAAATTTAAAAATTACACCGCAAAAGTATATGGAAATTATTTTTCTGATTGTAAGCCACTACTTCCCTGCTCTAGTATTAATAATCAAGAAATGGCCATAAAAGAGATATCCATATCTCTGATTATAACCCAAATGCAGTAATACACTGAGCAAAATCAAACCTAAGTAATAGTGTTAATACTTCTGCAAGCAAATAACCATTCCATATTCAAACTCTTCACACATCAAAAAATAATCAGTGGATATTAAAGATAGAAGATTAGAGGAAGGCTGCGTTTCCAGTTGCTCTGTGGCCTGGGATTCAAGCAGTAGGAATACTGCTTCTCAGTGCAGTGGATTTAAGAGGGAATTCATTGAAATCAGATATCAGACAATCAGTGTCACTTAGATACTAAAATTGGGTTCATGGAAATGAAAAGAAAAAAAAAACAGGAAAAAGTACAACAGTGTAAAGCCCATGGTGGTAGTGGCAGCAGCACTGGTTAACCACAGAGGTGAAGGATGGCACAGAGTGAGAAACACAGTGCTCAAATTTGGAATGGAATGTAAATAAAAAAAGTAGACTGAACTTAGCTGATCTAGAGGCTGCAAAATAAACTTATGTTTGAAATATACTTTGTATTTCTCAATTAGCAATGGAGAGGTGTTGTGGGAGTCTAGGAGATCATAGTAAACATTGCCATACTGGCCTAGTAAGGACCTACTATGTGGCTTATGGTGTACCTAGGTGAAAGCGTGCATAGAAGATGATTCAAGACAGAATAAGATGATTTAAAACAGAAATATAGAGGGGTGTGCAACTTGCTTTCCCTTGAGCTTGGAATCACACGTTGTAGATGTGATGTACGCACTGGGCATTTATTTAGTGTTGTATACTATTTGCTTTGGTTGTTGCTATTGTTCGATCCTCCTTTCCTTGAGATGCTGTATAAATATAGGGACATTACAAGTTCACAGTTTAGAGACTCTACTGCTGAACCAAATTCAAGAAAAAGATATTGGACCTTGCTCCACATACAAACTAATGACACTCAAACAGCAGCTATATGTTAATATAAGTGACAAAAGGGACAAAAGCCCAAACAAAATCAGGCCACAAGTAAGAATAGCCAGAGATAAGCCCTCAGGTCCCACCCTTGGAAAACCAAAGATACAGCAAAGAAAGAAACAATTAATGCAAATAATATGGGTACCACATCTATGAGTATGTCTCAGTCTAAATCATTATAGAACACTTTGGAAAGAGAAGCCTGTGACTTCAAATGGACCACAAATAAGAATGAAAGAGAAATCCATCCAAATGCATGCATAAAACCCAATTCCAAAACAGGAATAGGAGAAATATGAAAAAACAAGTCAACACGATAAAATTTAGAGTTCATAATTCACCAGCAACTAACCCACAAAGATATTGAAGTGGATAAAAAACAGATAAATAGTTCAAAAGAATGATTATAAAAATGATCAGTGAACTGCAAGAGAACACAGAAAAATAACTAAATGAATTAAAGATGTCAGTACAGCATATGACTGAGAAATTCAATATGAGAATGGAGATATTGAAAAACTACCAAACAGGAATCTGGGAAAGGACAGACATAATAACTCAAATAAAATGTTCAGCTAAAAGTCTCTGATAGAGTAGACCATGCTGGTGATAGAATCAGAGAGCTGGAAGACAAAGTGGCTGGCCTTGAACATTCAGACATTATTAAAGGTGAGAAAATAAGTAACCATGACTAGACTATATAAGAGCTCTGGGACAAAGTTAAGAGAACACATTTAAAAATCATTGGAATTGAGGAGGGTTAATAGATGCAGGTTAACTCAAGGATAACCTCTTCAGGTAAATAAGTACAGAAAAAAATTGAACCTTAAGAATCAGGTGAACATCTATTACAGAAGTAGTCAGAACTTCAAATGGACAACATCCAAAAAAATCTCTTCAGGTTCATCTCCATGATGCATCACTCCATGATGCCTAATAGACAGAACAAGATTAGAATTTTAAAACCCTCAAGAGAATAAATTCATATTGAAGAAATCAGTTCTTAAGCTGAATTGATGGAGAGATGGGCCCATTTTTCCTCTAGTACATTCAGTCTCTGGTCTAATGCCTAGATCCTTGATGCAATTTGAGTTGAGTTTTGTGTAGGATGAGAGATAGGGGTTCAACTTCATTCTACTACATATGGATTTCCAGTATTCCCAGCAGCATTTGTTGAAGAGGCTATCTTTCCTCAAATGTACGTTTATGGTGCCTTTGTCTAGTATGAGATAACTGTACTTATGTGGGTTTCTCTCTGTGTCTTCTATTCTGATCCATTGGTCTTCATGTCTGTTTTTATGCCAATAACATAATATTGTCACTGTATCTCTGCAGCAACACATATTAAGGTTGGTGAAGGGAAAAATAGAGTTTATTAGATTAGGGAAAGGGGAATGAAGGAAAGGGATAGGAGATGGGAATAGGAGACAGTAGAATGAATCCAATATAATTTTCATATGTCGATATATGAATACACAACCAGTGAAATTCCAATTCATGTACAACCACAAGAATGGGATTGTAATTACAATAAGTAATACTCCGTGTATGTGTAATATGTCCAAATACACTCTACTGTCTTATACATCTAAAAAGAACAAATAAAAATAAATTTAAAAAAAGGAAAAAGTTTCCATTTAGAAGCATGCCAATCAGAATTACTTCTGATTTCTTATGATTGGTCAACAAATACATGAAAAAAATGTTCAAGAAATGCAAATTAAAGCTACATTTAGATTCCATTTCACTCCAGCCATAATTGTAATTTTCAAAAATATAAGTAACAATAAATTCTGGCAAAGATGTGGGGAAAATGTACACTCACACATTGCTGGTTGGACTGAAAATTGGTGCAATCACTCTGAAAAGCAGTGTGGCGTTTCCTCAGAACACCTGGAATGAAACCACCATTTTACCCAGTTATCCCTCTCCTCAGATTACACCCAAAAGACTTAAAATCAGGGGCTGGGATTGTGGCTCAGTGGTAGAGCACTCGCCTAGTATCTGGGTTTGATCCTCAGCACCACATACAAATAAAATAAAGATATTGTGTCCAACTACAACTTAAAAAATAAATATTAAAAAATCAGCATACTACAGTGATGTAGCCACATCAATATTTAAAGCAGCTCAACTCACAATAGCTGAACTATGGAACCAAACAAGGTGCCCTGTAACAGAATAATGGATAAAGAAATTTTGGTATATATTGACAATGGAATATTACTCAGCCTTAAAGAAGAATGAAATTATGGCATTTACCGATAAATGGATGGAGTTGGAGAATATTATGGTAAGTGAAATAAGCCAATCCCAAAGAAGCAAAGGCTGAATGTTTTCTCTGATATGTGGATGCTAAATCACATAAGGGGGTGAAGGGAAAATTAGAAGTACTTTGGGTCAGATAAAGGGGAATGAACAGAAGGAAGCGGGGATAGAGTATAATGAATCAGACATTACTTTCCTGTGGGCATATATGAATACATGATCAATGTAATTCCACATTATGTACAACCACAAGAATGGTAAGAAATACTCTTTATATGAATAATATGTCCAAATATATTCTAGGGTATTGTATAACTAATAAAAACACATAAAAAATAAAAATGAATTACTTCTGATTTCTGTGCACAAAGTGCAAAATCTAGTAGGACTAGGAATGATTTTTTCCAAGTCCTTTGAGTAAACAATAGTGAACCAAGATTGCTATATCCAGCAAAGATATCTTTCACAATCAAAGAGGATCTAAAAAAAATCCAAGAGAAGCAAAAACTAAAATAATTCATGACTAACAAGCTAGCACAAAGAACTTAAAGAATTACTCTACATGGAAAAAAAATCAAAAGAAACCCAGATCTCACAAATGAACAAATCCTAAGTGAAGATTAGCTAAGCAAATGAAAAATAGGACCATATTAAACAGTATAAATAAATCAAATTGGCAGGAATTAATAAATACCTATTTAAAATGATGTTGAATGTAAATAAAATATGGACTCTGGCACAATGGATTAACAAACAAAAAACATCTGATTGTTCTTTGCAAAAGACTCACCTTACTGGCAAAGATAGCCATAGGCTGATTGTGAAATACACTGTGAGTATAGAGTCCCAGAAGAAGGGGGAAGAGCTACAGTCATATCTGATGAAGCAGACTTCAAACCAAAATTAATCAGAAGAGAGTAAGAAGGTCACTTTATACTGTTGAAAGGAAAAATCCAACACAAAGATATAACAACAGTAATATTTATGCCCTAAACACTGGTGCACCTAATTACACAAGAGACGCTGATAATGGGTGATTTCAGTAAACTTCTCTCACCAATAGATAGGTCATGCATGTATAAACTCAGGAAAGACTCTATAAATCTAAAAAAGTATTATAAATCAAATGGACTTAACAAATGTCTATAGGATATTTCATCCAATGACAGTGGACTACACTTTAATCTCAGTAACTCATGGAACCTTCTGCAAAATAACCACATTTTAGACTGCAAATTATTAGGATTAGAATAAGGAGAAGGACCCCGAGGATATCTTTGATAGTATCATAGGGGTGAAAGGGGATTTTATCTGAGTCAGAGATAAGGCCGGAGGGATTTTTTTGATCCTGTCTCATGGAGGAAAAGTTAAATTCCTTTCATCTTATCTGATCATAATGGAATGAAACTAGAAATCAACTATAGAAACACATGGAGAATGAACAATACACTTTAAATTATTAAATTGGTTATAGAAATCAGGGGATAAATTAAAAATTATTAGATTCAAAAGAGAATAGTGTTAGAACATGCCAGAATTTTGAGGACACTGTGAAAGCATTTCTAGAAAAAGAATTTATAGCAATAAGTACCCACATAAAAAAATAAAACACGCCCCCAGAGAACAATCTAGCAATGCATCTCAAATGCCTTTGAAAAAGAATAATAAACCGATTCCAAAACTAGTGGAAGGAAAGAAATAATAAAAGATCAAATCCAAAATCAATGAAATTGAACATAAAAATATACAAAGGATCAATTAAATGTAATGTCAGTTCTTTGAAAGATGAACAAGATTGATTAGTCTTTAGTGAAACCAATAAAAAGAAAACCAGAGATGACCAAAATTAATAAAATTAGGAATGTAAAAAGCAAAATCACCACAAATATCCTAGAAATCTAGAGGATCATTTAAAATTATTTTAAAAGCTTTTACTTCAATAAATTGAAATGCTAGAAGAAATGAACACATTTCTAAATACATATAACCTGCAAAAATTAAATAAGATAACATAGAATACCTAAGGAGTCAAATAACTAGTAATGATATGAAAACAATAATGGAAAGTCTTCGTACAAAGAAAAGCTCAGGACCATGTGAATTCTCAACAAAATTCTACCAGATTTTAAAGAAGAATTACTCTCAGTGCTACTCAAATTATCCCATTAAATACTTCTATGAAGCAAATATCACACAAATACCCAAACCAGATATGGACACATCAAGGAAAGAAAGAACAGACCAATATCCATGATTAAAATATAGGTGAAAAATTGAGGGTTTTTTTGTTTGTTTGTTTTTTGCAGGGTTAACTGAACCAGGAGAATTTAACCTCTCATCCTCATCCTCAGTTCTTTTTATTTTTTATTTTGAGACAAAGTCTCTTAAGTTTCTGAACCAGATCTGAAAATCGTGATGCTCCTGACTCAGTCTTCCAAGTTGCTGAGATTACAGGTGTGCACCACCATGCCAGGCTTACATAAAAGTTCTTAATAAAATACCAGCAAATCATGTACAGCAACATATTAAGAAGATTGTACACCATGATCAAATTGGATTTATTCAAGAAATGCAAGAATGGTTTACAATATGCAAATTAAAAACTGTAATTCATCACATAAATAGATGCAGAGAAAACCTTTGACAATATTCAGCAACCATTCATGGTAAAAACACTGAAGAAACTAGCAAGGGAAGCCACTTACCTCAACATTATCAAGGTTACATATGACAAATGCCAAGTCAACATCATAGTGAAAGGGAAAAATTGAAAGCACTTCCTTTAAAAAAAAAAACAATTAAGGTTGCCCACTCTCACCTCTTTATTTGATATATCACTAGAAATTCTAGCCAGAGTAATTAAGCAAGAGAAAGAAATAAAAGAGATACAAATCAGAAAGGAAGAAGTCAAATGATCACTGTTTGCAAATGATATAATCCTATATTTAGAAGATCCAAAAAATTTCATCAAAAGATTTCTATAGCTAATAAAAATTCAGCAAAGTAACAGGTTACAAAATGTGCCAACAATGAATCTGCTGAGAAAAAAGAAAAATAGGAAAACAATCCCACTCACAATAACATGAAAAAATACCTAATAATAAATCTAAACAGGGCTGGGGATGTGGCTTAAGTGGTAATGCGCTTGCCTGGCATGCTCCGGGCCTGGGTTTGATCCTCAGCACCACATAAAAATAAAATAAAGATGTTGTGTCCACCAAAAACTGAAAAATAAATATTAAAAAATTCTCTCTCTCTCTCTCTCTCTCTCTCTCTCTCTCTCTCTCTCTCTCTCTCTTTAAAAAAATAAAATAAATCTAAACAAAAAAGTGAAATACCTCATCAATGAAAATGATTGAACTCTGAAGAAAGGAAATTAAATAGGCACAAGAACATGGAAAGAACTCTCATGTTCTTGGAAGGCAGAACCAAAACCAATCTACAGATTCAATGCAATTGCCATCAAAATACAAATAACATTCTTCATAGAACTAAAAAAAAAAATAGCCCAAAGTGCTTTTAAGCCAAAAAAGCAAAGCTGGTGGCATCACAATACCTGACTCCAACTTATACTACATAGCTATAGTAACAAATCCTGCATGGCACTTGCATGAAAGACCAATGGTACAGAATAGAAAACACAGAGACAAACCCACCCAGATACAGACTTCCAATCTTGACAAAGGTGCCATAAACATATGTTGGATAAAATATAACCATTTTTAAACAAATGGTGTGGGGAAACCAGTTATCCATATGTAGAATAATGAGACTAGAACTTTATCTCTCACTCAAAAAATATTTTCCAAATTATATTGTGTTAATGTATGATGTAACAATGACTCCCACCAAAGATAATACACAAATAAAATATGAAAAAGTAAAATAATCAAACTTAAAATGAATGAAAGACCCAGGAATTAGGCCAGAAACTATGCAATTCCTAGAAGAAAACATGTTGCCACAGTCCAGCTGGGCAAAATAACCGGGAGGTGACAAGTAACTTGAAGGTTGAAGGGAAGGGCTTTATTGTGGGGAAACTCAGTGGGAACTGAGCAGGAACTCAAGGTAGTGGGCACCCAAGGTAGCAGGAGCCACCTTATTGCAAAGCAGCAGAGGTATATATACCTAACTGATTACACACAGCTTGACTCAATTAGCATTATCCAGTTACAGCAATCAGTCAATAAGGAATCCCTACCATCTTAATGGCTCCCTAGTGTTGTTTCACAAACCACTCCTCCTGGCAAATTGCCAGGCGCCGTCTTGACTTGATTTGCGGTCCCCAACAACATGTGGTCAATTTTCTAAAATATAAATGTAACCAACAACTTTCTAAGTAGGACCCTAATGAATAGGATCCTCAGGAAATAATGCAAAGAGTTGATAATTCAGATGGTACCAAATTATAAAGCTTCTGCAAAGGAAACAATGAAGTACATGAAAGGTGAATCTGAAAAATGGGAGAAAAATCTTTTCTTGCTATTCTTCTGAAAGAGGATTAATATGGAAAACTATGAACATTTAACACCAAAACCCCAAATAACCCAATTATTAAATGGGCAAATGAATGAAACTGACACTTTTAAAAAGAAGAAATATAAATGTTAAAAAATATATTTTAAAATGTTCAAAATCATTAGCAATTAGGCAAATGCAAATCAAAACTACATGGATGTTTTATCTCACACCAGTTAAAATGGCAGTTATTAAGAATACACAAAATAATAAGTGGTAGAAAAGGGAGAAATGGTATGGAGGAATAGGAACACTTTCACACTATTGGATTGTACACACAGGGATGGTAAATTGCTGTAACTACTATGGGAATCAGTATAAAGGTTCCTCAATAGCCTAGGAATGAAACTGCCATATGACCTATGTATACCACTGCTTGTTATGTATCTTAATGAATTAATCATACAATAGTGACAAATGCATACCCATGTTTATAGCAACACAATTGACAGAGTCATACTATAAAACGAGCCCAGGTATACTTCATGAGATGAATAGATGGAGAAAATATGGTATGCATATACAACGAAGTTTTTCTCAGCCATAAAGAGGAATGAAATTATGTCATTTATAGGAAAATGAATGGAATTTGAGATGATTATATTAAGCAAAATAAGCCAAGCTCAGAAAGTTTTCTCTTTTTTTCCAAGGGTGGGACCTGAGGGCTTATCTCTGGCTATTCTTACTTGTGGCCTGATTTTGTTTGGGCTTTTGTCCCTTTTGTCACTTATATTAACATATAGCTGCTGTTTGAGTGTCATTAGTTTGTATGTGGAGCAAGGTCCAATATCTTTTTCTTGAATTTAGTTCAGCAGTAGAGTCTCTAAACTTTGAACTTGTAATGTCCCTGCTATGGTAATGCCCTTCACAACGTCTCTTTATAGTTGCTTGACTAATTGGGTACCATAGTAGCTGAAAACTTATCACCTCTATTTACTTATGTGTGAATGAAAAAAAAAGAGATTTTAGACTTTTTAAATGTAGAAGCAGTCCTAATTAGTCATGAGACCTTAAGTGCTTTGTACAGATGGCAATTCTACATTAATGGAAGCATTCTAGCAAAGATTATGATGTCACTTGTCAGAATATAGTAGTAGTATTTCAGAATAGGGTAGAGAATTATATCATATTGACTCAATATTCCTACCAACTCTGAAATTTGATGACCTTGTGTTTTATTTGATGTTTATTAATTTCTGTTTTTCTTTCCACATCTACTTTCTCCTTGTTTTTAGTTTGTTTTCAGGTTCCATCCTCACAGGTAGGATCTTTAAAACTCAAACATGTAGGCTCTATAGCAGATCCAAGAGAGGCTTTAGAGAAGATACCTCACAACCAAGCTCTTTGGGCTCAATATGGAAGGAATACAATGAAGATTGACTAAAGCATACTGGTGAGCAAACTAAATACCTTTCTCATCTCCCTAGTACCAGGTCTTGTAAAATCATTAAATTAAATTAATTTAATTCACACAAAATTAAAATGCTTCTAAATTATAAATGAAAAAAATTGAGCCAAAAAGTGCTATTTTGAATAAGCTTCTACATATGCCACAATGGGCATGAATAATCTTCATTCATGAATAATGAATAATCTTCATTCATGAAAAATCATTCAAAAATGATTTCTACTTGATTTTGGGAGATATATCAGTCTTACATTTAAATACATATGCCTCTGGTACACCGGAAATTTATTTCAAATCAAACAATGAGGCAAAACTGGAAAATACTGTCTATTGAACTTCTACTTGACCTCTAGTTCAAGTCTTCGCAGCTGTCCTATTTCATCTTGCCAATGAATTACCTCACCACTCAAATTGATGGAAAGCAACAGCCAAAAGCAGAAGTTGTCTCTCAACTTAAACATTCTGGTTTACATCTTCATTTGCAGATTCATACCTTTCCTTGAACAAAGATATAGTAGAGCATCAAAGATTTTTTTCTGCTTGTGTTTGCTGGGATATGATTATTCAAAATTATATGTAAACAAAATAGGTAAAAATGCCAAAAAAATACTTCAAAGCAAGATTATTATAAAATAAAATAAAAATGATAAAAAATGAAAAGCAGCATAGGGATGAATTGCACCAAATAACCAACTAAATAAGATGAAATCTGAATAAAGCATTAGAAATAAATCAAAATAACAGGAAATTTTTAAAAAATCATCTCACTATAATAACATTGTAAATTGTCTAAACTCTTCAATCAAAAGACATAGATTAGCAGATTGGATAGTTTTGAAAGACTAAACAAGTTGGGCATGGTGTCCCATCCCACCATGCCACCATGTTATCTCAGCCACTCTAGAAACTGAGGCAGGAGAATTGTGAGTTCAAAGTCAGCCTCACATTTGTGAGGCTCTAAGCAACTCAGTGAGACCCTCTCCCTAAATAATAAAATACAAATGTGGCTGAGGATGTGGTTCAGTGGATTAGCACCCCTGAGTTCAATTTATGGTACCAAAATAGAAGAAAAAAAAGACCTAACAATATGTCATTTGCAAGAGATTCACTTTACAGTCAAAGACAGCCACAGATTGAAGGTGAAAGATTGGGAAAAGGTATACCATGTGAATGAGAGCTGAAAGCAAGAAGAGGAAGACACTCTCATATCAGACAATTTGGACTTCATGCCAAAATGTGGAGAATGGTGACAGAGAATGGGAGAGCAGTGGCTGAAATTGGGGTCTCTGATGACCCATTCTGTGGTATGCTTGGTGCCTGGGAAAGTTTCTGTGCAATTTTGCAGGATGTCTAGCTGCTATGGTAATGTCCTTCATGAGGAGGCTCTGTCTTATCAGACTTGACCTTGATTTAAGGCACACAGCTCCTGGGAATAGAGGAACTTTCTTGCTAGATAACCACAATGTTTCTTGAGCTCCGCAGCTCCTGAACCTGCCTACATAACAGTATCTTGAAACAATGGACTTTCTTGAGAGCTGCAAGAAGCTCATAACATTGCACATTGCAACTGTAGAATGTTACTGTGGAATAAGCTACTTAATGTTAATAACTCTGTAACTTTCATGAAGACAAAGAATAATGCTTGCATAGCCTTTAATCTGATAATGAGACATATATAAATAAAGATTGCTGGCATAATTTTTTACACCAGAGAGTAGCGCTCCACCTGACCCCACTTGTTATCTTCAAAATCTGCATCCATGAGTCTTTATTTTTCTTACCCCCCTTTGTCCCTTGCTAGAACCTGATAAATTGGCCATGCTGGCCACAGCACCAAAACTTATCAGAAGAGACAAAGAAATTCAGTTCATACTGGTTAAGAGTCAACAACAATAGCAATTGTAGATATTATATGCTCCATACAATGGTGCATCTATGCACATAAAACACACTACTCCCCTTTTAAAGAATAAAATACACTATATTATAATACTGAGTGATTTTATCACAACCCTATCACCACTAGATAGGTCACCCAGATACATACTAATTAAAATTCTTTAGAACTAAAAAATACCATCCATAAAATAGATATAACAGATGTTTATAGAATATTTCATCCATCAACAACTGATTTCACTCTTATAAGAACAAGGAACTTTCTCAAAAAAGACCATATTTTAGGGCACAATGTAAGTGTTAGCAAATAAAAATAATTGAGATAACTCCTTGAATACTACCAGATTATAATAGAATAAAAGTAGACATTGCTGACATTGTTTTTTGGCAGTAATGAAGGATTTGTGCTAAATGAATAATTCTTAAATATGACACCAAACACACAAATGCCAGAATAAAAACAGATAAATTGTAAATCATCATAATTGAAGCTGTGTTTCAATCAACACCATCATAAGAGTAAAAACAGAACCCAGAGAATGCAAGAAAATATTTTCAAATTATATATCTAATAAGGGAGTTACATCTATAATATATCGCTTCTTACAACTCAACAATTCAAATATATAACCCAATTTAAAAAAAAACAATTTAAACAGATATTTTTCTCAAATAAGATATACAAATGGCTTAATAAGCACCATGAAAAGATGTTCATCATTAGTTATTAGGAAAATTCTAATTGAAACTACAACGAGATAGTACTCCACACCTACTAATATAGCTATAAATTTTAGAAAACAACATAAAATAACAAGTGTTGATGAAGATGTGGAGAAATCAGATTCCATAAAGACTGTGGAGGAAATGAAAAATAGTACTGCTGCTGTGGAAATCAGTTCCTTATAATATTAAAGAGAATTACCATATTGTAAAAGTGGTCCACTTTTGCTTTTGATAGAGCCCTTGCTACTCCTACTCCAACACTGAGGTTTCTTTAAAAATGCACATGTTTTTTCCTCTTCTCCCTTTCCCAAATTACCTACTGAGTTTTGACCTCTCCCCCAAATCAGGGCACACCTGGAATGTAGCCTTTGAATCATCTCATTAAAAACTCTGTTTTCCCTAATGGGTAGAATCACAGCCTTTGGGATAGGAATCCCAATGTTTCTCTTTGCTAGAAAATTAATAAAAATTATTTTCCCTTTCCTCAAAAGTGTGTTCTAGTTTTTGGATTAGCACTGGGGACAAGGACTGAGTTTTTGTAACAATATGATACAACAATCCCACACTTAACTATATATAATAAAAATAAAAATATATATCCACAAAAACTTGCACATTAATTTCATAGAAATATTATTAGAATATTCAAAAATTTTAAATAACAATTACACAGAAACTGATTAATGGATAAATATTGTATATTTGAATATTATTTGACCAAAAAAAGGAATGAAGTATTGATACATGTACCATCACGAATGAACCTTAAAAACATTATGCTAAGTGAAAGAAGCCACTAACAAAAGGTCACATATTTCCATCTGTATGAAACTTTAAGAATATGCAAATATATAGAGACAGAAATTAGAGTAGTGGTTGTCTAGGGCTGGGAATAGGTGGAAAAACATGGAGAATGACTAGTCTTCTTTTAGAGTGATAAAAATATTCTAAAATTGATGTTGGTAATGATTAGAAAACAATTAGTACACTAAAAATTGAGTTTTACATTTTAAGTGGAAGAATTATATGGGACAATATTTTATCTCAATAAAGATACCAGCACAAACACACACATACTGAAGATTTGATTGTGAATGGCTGTTGAAAATTTCTGATCCTGAGCTGTTTTGCATTTTATTTACTTCACTGTTTGTGGTAAAACTTAATTCTGAATCATCCTGAATGTCCTGGAATCCAATGAGTAAGAATCTAGAATTTCTTCAAAACACTGGTAATAGAGCATCAGTCACTACTAACATTAAGTCAAAAGAAATTACTGCTTTTTGAAAGCTAATATTTAAAGAGAAGGAAGGCAGAAAGAAAATATGTAAATACAGTTCCCCAAATGTATACTATGCAGAAATGTTTTATATCTGGTTTTAGGTAATAATTAGAAACTAATAATCTTGGTAAATACTCTAAACCTGTTTATGTCTCTCAGATTATATTCTTAAGAACAATACACTGTGTGTACTGATGTTTAGGTAATTGATAGTTTTTCAAGCATTTTTATAGACAATAACTTACAATTTGAAAATGAGGTCTTCTCAAAACTATAAAAGTGCAGTGTGAAACCGACAAGCTTTGGGGCCTGTGGTGAATCAAAATATAATCTCAGGAAACATGTGGTGGAGCAAAGCTGCATATATTATGGTGCCTGGGAGGCAAAAAAAGACGAAGAAGCCAGGGTCCCAATGTCTCCCTCAAGGGCACACCCCCAATGACCTAACTTTTTTTTCTACCAGGACCCGCCTCATAAAGATTTCACCACATCCCAACCAACACTATCAGCTGGGGACCATGACATGAGTCTTTTTGGTGACTTTCCAGATATAAACCAAAACACTTGTGGACTAGGTGGAGATGATCTACAAGGTTTTTATGGAAGAATGCGACCTAACAGGTCAAAAAAAAAATAGCCATGTTTTACACCATAGCCCTCTAGGATACAGGGTGTTACAGACAGCTGACTCAGGTATTCCAGTGTTTCTCAGATCTATTCCTTCAGTGATGATGGATCAATCGCTTTTCCCCAGTTTAATGTATGGTATAGTCACTCAAATAATCCAACTCCAGTTCCCTCTTCCTACCCTTATACTGGGATTTGCCAGGAAAATTTCTGGGAATAATGTTTAAAAGCACAACATTTGGGAGTTCTACAGTCCGCGCTGCCGCCAGAGCACCGAATGAGGAACAGCTGCTGGAGCCTTCAGTGCATCCCAGAAGGAGTCCCGAAAGCGCATGAGACAAAGCTGCAGCTGGAGCGCAGGAGTCGCTGCGGTGCAGGAGCTAATGCCAGGGCATGGGAGCCACCAGAGCACAAGAGCTGCTGGAGTGCAGGAGCCGCCCCTGCCGCTGCCGCTGCCGCTGCTGGAGCATTGAATTCGCTGGAATGCAGGAGGCAATGTAGGAGCCAATGACGTTGCCACCAGAGCGTGGTACCCAACACCACCTTGTTGATAACGTCCAGAATTCAGGATTCCCCCAATGCCGCCAACAGAACACCAGAGATGCTGGAGTGCAGGAGCCAGTGCTGTCACCAGAGCTCAGAGCCACCCACTATGGGACCCAAGCCGAAGGAGATAGGTGCTGGGAGCCTCTCAGGAAAGATGCAGATGCCTTGGGTTTGAGGACAGCAGCTTCTGGAGAGGTACTCTTTGGAGACGGGAGTCTCCACACTAGAGGAGGACTCACCCAGGGTAGGCATCTTTCTCGGCAGTGCTGGAAGTGTGGCCTGTGGCAGCAGCACCTCTGTGAAGACAGGTGATGACCAGAGATGCGGCTCCTGGCAGGGACTCGAACCTAAGGACAGTGGCTACCTGAATATGACCAACAGATGGTGAACCGCCCGACCTCAGCATTTTGATGAAGCGTAGAGAACCTGCGTGCAAAGGCCACCTGGAGCTCAGCTGCCAGATATCTTGTGGAAGAGGAAGACCAACACATGCAAAACATAAGAACACATAAGAACTCTTGTGGAAGCAGTGAAATGGGCCTCTCTTCCCAATATAATCTTTCAAGGTAGGAACCACATGCATGTTTACCAGCAATACCCACAGTTCTGTGGTGTTACAGGAAGAAGAGAAAAGAATACAACTGTGGAGGTGTCCTGTCTAATGAAAACATTCCCAGCAGTCTTGCTGGCAAATTAATGAATGGACAGCTGCATGCCTTGTGGATGGGGAAGACCTACTATGTTTATTTGTTCATGTATTCCTCTTGAAATTTGGCCACTACAGAGAAGGTGCTGGTGGATTCCTATGAAAGATGTTTACCGTCTCCAAGCTTTCTGAAATGGCTATCTATGGGCTTGATGAAGAGACTCCTGAGCATCACTGTGAAACTCAGATATCACTGTGGAAGCTAAGGTTTTCAGAGGAGAACCCTGTCTGGATACATAGATATTCAAGCAGGATGAGCAATAGAAGAAATTCATTGCCCTACCTTTGGTCCTGTAAACAACTCTTTCAGAGCTTTTGTTATTTGCTATTGTTCTGCTCTTTTTGTCTCAGGGCTCTCTTTTGTGAAGCCTCAGGAGAATCACTTTAGGAATTTGCTGGGCTACCTCTGTTACTCAGTGCTAAAGAACTTGCCTCACCTATGTGAGGTGCTCATTAATATCCTCAAAACTACTTAAAATTATTCAATATATTGTTTACCCATTCTAAAGTAATATTATTTAAAAAAATTTGGTGGAGACTCTCCATTGCATCATCTAAGATTTCAGACATTCATGAAATTGGAACAATGACCTTTAGGTACAATGTGCATGTCCTTGCCCTTAAGTATCTAGGACTTAGGTGTTTGAGTATTTTCTAGCCTAAACGCACTTTGGACAGAAAAGAATAAAAAATAAAAAATAAATAAAAAAGCACAACATTTGGAGTAAAATAAGACTAGTATCTGAATGTTAGTTCTATTATCTGCTAGCTGTGTAACTTGGAAAATGTGTTTAATCTCCTTGAACTTCACAAATTTTGTTCTGGCTTTATTATAAAAATCATAATAATACCACATATATATCTTGCACAGTGCCTGGAGCTTACTAAGTAGTAAATATACTAATCCTAGCAGTAGTAGTGGTTGTAGAATTAAAGTTAGTGAGTACATATATTAGACAACATGATGACTATCTTTTTTAGGATAGATGATTCTGTTTGTAAGTATTTTTAAAACATCATTTAAGTATCCATGCATTTTGATCTGTTTGGATCTGTTTCACTGGAGACAGATTGTATCATTATATCAACTGCTAACAAGTATAGAGTTTCTGGTGATCTAACCAAGGGAAGTAGTATCCTACCAGGCTCTGATGGGGCATCAAGGCTGTGCCTGTAAAAATAGTTCTTTTATCTCTTTCCACCTGCATTTATCTCATAAAATCCTCATAATGTAGTGAGATAAAGAGAACTATCACCTCCATGTGATAACTGAAGTATAGGGGGCTAGAGTTTTATCAATTTTTAAAAACATTTTTTCATAGAACCAACTTTTTGTATTGTCAATTTTTAAATTTTTTTCAATTTCATTATTTTCAGCTCTAATTTTTTAATACCTTTGTTTTGTTTATTTATTTTTATGTGGTGCTGAGGAACAAACCAAGTGCCTCACACATGTGAGGCAAGCACTCTACCACTGAGCCACAACCCCAGCCCCTTCAGCTCTAATTTTAATTATTTCCTTCTTCTACTGCTTTTGGTGTTGATTTATTCCTCTTTTTCTGGGGTTTTGAGATGTAATGATAGATTAATTATTTGGTGACTTTCTATTATTTTAGCAAGTGAGCTTATTGCAATTAACTTTTCTCTTAGAACTGCCTACACAGTGTCCCAGAGATTAGGATAAATTGTGTTACTATTAAATCCCAGTAAAGACCCCATTGTTTTTCACCTACCTTGCTGAGAAGCTGCCTATCTGCTTTCTTGGTTTCACACCACAGACCAGACAGGAAAGCAACCATATCTATTCTACCATCTTGAAAAACTCTAGCTTGTTGAATATTTTAACTATCTTTCCAAATTGTTTCTCTGACATTTCTTCCACTGTGGTGCTGATGGAGTCAGTTGTTGAAGTGATATGGACTATTTGGGTAGTTTGTTCCCTTGTTTTTTCATGTTGCTTGTATGTGTACCTATCTATTGAGATACATACAACTTATTTTTTATACAAGAGGCTAATTCATGAATATCATTCTCTTAAAAGTCTGGGACTAGGAGATATCCAGATATTGATACTGTAAGTCAATATGTGTCCTCTGCTATTCTCTTTATCAGCACCATTTTGAGAGAAACCACTGAACCCTGTTTACTACAATCACTTCAGAGCCAAGCAACATATTATTCTAACTCATAAAACGTGAAAAAATCTGTTTTGTTTTCCAGAATTCCTCTGATTCAGGTTCAAACTTGTTCAAATTCTGGAATAGATTAAAAATAAGTTATTAAATATAGCAAAAATGCTATAACATTATATAGGGGATGAAAGGGGGAAAAGAGAAAAATTGGGCAAAACAGAGGGAAAAAAGAAAGAAAATATAGAAAAGAATAATATACTCTAGGCAAAAGGAAGAAAAAGATGATAGAGGGAGGATATGCAGCAGTATAAAGCAATGTAGGAGGGAAAAGAGGGGTAATAATCACAAGTATAAAGAGGTAGGATAACAAAGATAGAATGATTTCAATTAATACATTAAAACACTAGAGAAAATACAATAAAATTGTTTGAAAGCAAATGTTGACTATTAGAGCAACAACTATCAAATCAAATGAAAATTGATATATATGTGATCAAAGTTGATGTTAGAGGTATTTATGGCACACTATGCCAAGTTGGAGAAAATTTGTGTTGAGTCTTATATTGGATTTTTTTCATGATTTGGGACCTTTAGAATATGCCCATCATTCTTTGGTTTCAAATTCCTCCAGAAGTTCTGGGGCACCAGGAACCACTCCCCCAGTTGCTATGGACCCCGCCCCCCCCTGCAGCTGGTTATCATTTTTCAGCCCAGGGGCCTGAGGATGACAACTCAAAGGATAAGACATTATGTCCATTGGTTGTTTCTATCACATTCAGTATATCAGGATTCAGGGCTCTGGGCTATGGCTCAATATGGGCTATGGATTGCAATGGTCACCATGAACACACTCCCCTCCACAGGATCCTTTTCAATGGAGCATAGAGCCTGGTGATTGTCTACAAATACAGATACTCTGGTTGTGGATGTTTTGTGAGTGATTTGTGGTGCAGAAGTATTGCCCCTATCTGACAAAGCTCACTGAAGTACTGTCCCTACTACTGGGTAAAGACAGTCAATTGGCTTGGGTTCTTGCTTCAATCGCCTGAGGTTGTCAAAGACAACTGCTGTTTTTTTTCTATTTACTTGGACTAAAGATGATCCAGCCCATGTCAAAACACCCACCAGCTGTGGCCATTATCCATCAATTCCCCTAGATTTCCCAGGAGACAGACAACTTCCCACTGTGACTGGCTTCCCACCAACTGTGGTCTCTATCCAGGGACCACATCACAATGTTGCCCATGATACAGGAAGTTTCCTGTCCTGATGGGCTTCCTGCCAGTTACAGCCATGATCTGGATGCCTTTCCTTTCCTCTGTCTGGGACTGAAACTGACTTACTGCTTGGACCTGAGCTCTTACTTCCTGCTGCTTTGAATTGGAGGTGTCTGTTCTGCCTCCACCCTATACAGAGAACCAGGTTAAGCTAGCATTTCCTAGCGTGGGTCTGCTCCACCCCACTTCCTTTGTGGGTAGCGTGAGGAAGAGTGTTTTAGCAACTTTAAGCTAGTAGCCATCCCTGTATGTGTTCATTCTAGATGGATTCTTAAGAGATCCAACTGTAGGAGTACTCACTCTGGGTAAATTTGTTGCTATATGGAGCTGTGAAGATTCTGTGTTGATTTAATTCTTTCTTAGGCGATTGGTCTGTTGTGGGTTCCACAAAATGGCTTCTATGCCCAGCATGGCTTTCTGGTTACAATTTGGGTTCATCTACTTGATCTTCTTCAATGACCACTCTGCTCCTGTCACATTTTAATTCATTCTGATTTTTCTTTAAAACTAAGGGAATGAGATTATGTGTCTTTCCTTTCCCTTTTTCTCTTTATGTTCACTCCCCATTTCTCAGACCTAGGTCCAGGTTCAAGGTTAGGGATCTCTGCTCTTATTTTCTTCTCCAACAACTGATCTTTAAACATCTCCAGGTCTCAGACTAATAATGAATCTTAGAAGGTTAATTCCATCACCCATCTCTCTGGTCAGCTGTTCATTCACTGCCTCCTTTCTGTGTTGTGCAAAGATCAAGAATTTCTTCCTGTCCCTGTTTTTCCTTCTTCCAATTCCTAAAACACTTTAAATACACCTATATGTGGTAATATGATCTGCTAATATGCATGTATAACTTTTACTTTTTTATTCTTATCCAATATATCTCTTCTTCTTCTCCAGTGATATTCTTCATGTTTCCTTCAGTATACAAAATAAAATCCCCTTCCTCCCACTCCCTTATGGTCTCTGCACCTGCCAGACCTAGAACCCTGTTTCTCTCTACTTTTTAATAGGTTGTCAACATTTCTTCAAGTCAAATTCTCATGTCTTTCCAGATAAGGCTATTAAGAGCAGTTCTCAACATTCTGCATAATGTTTCTCTCTCTCTCTCTTTTGTATTCTTCATCAGACTAATATCATCAGTAACTGTTTTACAAACATTTATTTGTTCCTTTTGGATTTATTAACCATCAGAATGTAAAGTCCATGAAATTAGGCATGATAACTATGTTTTCCAACATTTTGTCTACAATGGCCAGTATTTTACTTAGAATATAGCAGACACTCAATAAATGAGCTGGTATCAGTAAATTCAGACCTCTATAACAAAATTATTGTAAACTGGGTAGTTATACAGCATTCATTTTTCACACTCTAGAGGGTTATGAAATCCAAGTTCAGTGTATCAACATGGTTTGGTTCTGTCAAAGGCCTTCACTCAGTCCATAGCAGAATATTTTAGTATCTAAGCACTTTTTAAGATTTCATCTTTTTAATTTGATATTTTCCCTTACAAATTTCTAAATATCTCATCTGTATTATACTTCCTTCTGGACAGAATATGTCCCATTGGTTAGCATTGTTGATAATTAGTTAATCACATATGGGATAGAAAAATATTTCTGAACAGGCTGAAGAAAAAAAAACATTGGAAAGAAGATTACATTACATCTATTTAAATGAAGAGTTAAAACATAGGTTTTTTCTATTTATGAATGAGGAAAATGTGGTATAGAGGAAGGAGATATTTACTGAAGATCACTAGCATTTTTATTTTGTTCTTGCTATAAGCCAGCCTTATAATAGATGTTATGGATATGAATTGTGAATTACATGTAGTTCTTATTTTCATCAACTCACATTTTAACCCATTCTCCATATTTGAGCTATCAATGAAATCTAATTGTCTACAATACCTTAAAAAGGTATTCAAATGGAATATTTATTACAGTACACTTAAAAATAAAAGTATGAGGCATACAATTTATGAACTTTACAGGACTTACAATCATCTGTCAAGTAGAATAGTGTATTGTTATATTAATTGGGTCAATTTCTTTTTTTAAAAGAGAGAGAGAAAAAGAGAGAATTTTAATATTTATTTATTTTAGTTTTCAGCAGACACAACATCTTTGTTTGTATGTGGTGCTGAGGATCGATCCCAGGCTGCACGCATGCCAGGCGAGTGCGCTACCGCTTGAACCACATCCCCAGCTCGGTTCAATTTCTTTATTAGATACCATACTTAAGGTCCAGGGAAACTTGTATTTAAAATTTTTCTTTTGGATTTTGGAGAAGGATTTTTTTTTTAATTTTTCCTGAATGCTGAAGGTATCAAAAGAAGCCAGTCTGAACCATTTCTTTGATATTTTACACATCAGGTACCAAAGAAATTGTTCAGGGTGTAAGCTACTCTGGACTATGGAACATGCTTTCACGACAAACCCATCTATTTTTCAAATATCAGTTGTAGCTTTCTGGACATTGTTTTCTCCATTTAAGAAAAAAGAAGGAAACTGTAGCTTAGAAGGCTTGGTATTCAGCTGGTACAATCTCCTCTCAATCCTTGAGGACAAAAGGTATAAATACTAATTTTATTATATTGTAATAACAAATTATAAGTGATTATATAAATTGTGGTTGAAAAGTAATGGATAAGACTGAATAAACAAGAAGCCAAATATGATTGTTTTCTTTCAAACCATGCTTTTAGTAGGAAATATATATAAGAAAACTATATTTTATGAGCAAAAATGATGTGCATGCAGCTCTGTAAAATAAATTTCCCTAATAAAAATATACAGTAATTCATGTTTTATCAGCTTACCATTTAATGCTAAGTTCCCCTGAAAATAGCATATAGAATTGTGTATTTATGAAAAAAAGTAGTAATTGCTATCTACATACCCTTATCACCACCATGCTCTGTGCATTGCCTTAAACATTAACATATCTTCAGAACAAAGTCATTTAATTTACATGACCTGAATAAAAACATTTATAACTATAAGACATTGACTATCCTGCCACATTCTCTAACAAAACCTTTGGAAAATATTTCCTACCAAACTCAATCAAACAAATATCAAATGGCTAAAATAAATTGCAAAAGAGTTGGGGAATTAGAATTGTAAGATTTGGGTTACTAAATATTATTATATTTTTCAGTGAATGAATGTGTACGACAGAAGGATGTTTAAAGACTTAATGATTTTCAATTCAGGTAAATTTATTCCTTCTAAATGCCATACCTTATAAGGTAAAATTTGAAATATGGTTCAATTGGACAACTGTTTAAATCCCAAATTCAGTAAGTTAAATCCAAAGACTGGATGTCTCTAGGGTCCAATTTTTTTTTTTTTCATCATGACATTGGCAGACAAAACTAATTACATCACCCATTTGGAGCAAAAAATCATCCACAGATGTCTGGGTTGAGTGATTGTGTGTGTGTGTGTGTATTAAACAAGGCTATATTTCATTCATTTTTACTTTTACTTTTATTCAAGAAAATGTTCTTTCTAATTGCAAAAACACTAACTCCTAATACAGTCTAGAAAGCAAAATTTGCCCAAAGGTCATGATTTTTCCATGGAAGAGGAAGAAAGAGTAATAGAGATGGAGATAGAGACAGAGAGACAGAGACAGACAAAAAGACACATAAACATACAGAGAGAGAGAGAGAGAGAGAGAGAGAGAGAGAGAGAGAGAGAGAGAGAGAGAGAGATGTGTAACCAGTGAGAAACAAAGCTATTGGAGGGCAAGTGAATCAAAAGCAAGGTTCAGAATCCAAAACATTATTATGCTATTTTAATTTCTGATCTCAGGCTTCATCAGAGTTTCCCTTGTATCAATACCAGTATAATTAAAATGAAGATAAGGCAAATTATGCCATTTCCTCCATGAACAGTATGATTCAAGTCACTTTTTCTATTAATACTGTAAGATTCTGAACTGCATCCTGTTTTCTGTGCACTTCAGGGTCTGTAGTTTTGTGTGTATGAATTGGTTGTCCTTAGAAAAGAGGTTATATTTAAAATGCAAGTAATATTTGAACTTTTATTACCACACAACTCTTGTAGGTGAAAAGGTTTTGGACCCATGTCTTGTTTTTAAATTTAAGCATTATAATTTTACATATTTGAATTCATTTTGACAAAATTATACATATAAGGAATTTGATTTCAATTTTTTCTACTCCATTTTCGTCCATTTCTCCTCCCCCCTACTCTCCCTCATCTAATAAACTGATTTTTTTCTACATATACATAAAGGTGAAATTCTCACTGGTACCTTTATATATGAATATAACATGATTTGTTAAATTCATTTCATTTTTCTTCCCATTTTGCTTTTTTTTCTTCCTCACTCTCAATTTTTCTCCACTGAGCTTCCCTTTATCTTAATGTTTTCTGATTCTCCCAATCACCTTTCCTTTATTTTGTTTTAGCTTTCATATTTTAGAGAAACCATTTAAACCTTGATTTTCTGAGTCTGGATTATTACACTTAGCCTGATTTTCTCCATTTCCATTCATTTACCAGAAAATACCATTATTTTGTTCTTCTTTATGACTAAGTAAAATTCCAATGTGTATATACACCACATTTTCTTGGTCTATATATGTATTGAAAAGCATCTGGATTGATGCCATAATTCATCTATTGTGAAATGTGCTTCTATAAACATTGAAGTGGCTGTATCACTATAGTATGATGTGTTAAGATCTATTTTGAAGAAATGGATAACTGCATAATATGGTAGATCCATTCCTAGTTTTTCAAAGAATCTCCATATTGCTTTCCAGAGTGGTTGTACTAATTTGCTCTCCCATCAACAATATTGAGCGTGCCTTTTCCCCAGCGTCCACAACATTTATTGTAATTTGTGTTCCTGTTAATTTCATTCTGACTAAAGTGAGATGAAATCTTAGTGTAGTTTTGATTTGCATTTCCCAAAGTGCTAGAGGTGCTGAATATTTTTCTTCATATATTTCTTGGACATTTGTGTTTTCTTTTTGAGAAGTTTCTGGTTAGTAATTTTGCCCATTTTCTTGGCCTTTTTTTGGCATTGATTTTTTTTTAGTTCTTTATATATTTTGCATATTTATCCCTCGTCAAATGAGTAGCTGGCTAAACTTTTAACATTTTGTAGTCTTCTCTTCACTATCTTAACCATTTCCTTTACTGTGTAGAAGCTTTTTGATTTTATGGCATGCTACTTATTTATTCTTTGTTTTATTTATTGAATTTTATGGGTCTTGTTGGGAAAGTTGGTGATTGAAACTATATGATGGTTTATTGACCCTGTTTTCTTCTAGCAGTTGCAAAGTTTCTGATCTAATTTCTAAAATTTATTCCATTTTGATTTGAATTTTGTGCAAGATGAAAGATATGGATAAAAATTTATTTTTCTACATAAGGAAATTCAGTTTTTCCAGCACCATTTATTAAAAGGCTGTCTTTTCTCCAACACGTATTTTTAGCACCTTTGTCAAGTAGTAGATAGCTGTAAAAATTTGGGGATCTTCAAGTCTATTTTGATGCCAACATCATGCTGTTTTTGTTACTATAGTTCTATAGTACAATTTGAGATGGGGTAGTATGATGTCTTCTGCATCACTTTTGTTCAGAATTGCTTTGGTTATTTTGGGTCTCTTGTTCTTCCAAATGAAATTCAGGATTATTTTTTCTCATTCTGTGAAGAATGTCATTAGTATTTTGATGAGGATTGCATTTAATATGTATATTGCTTTGGGTAATAAGGCCATTTTGGCTATATCAATTTTACTTATCCATGTACATGAGAGGTTTTTCTATCTTCTGAGGTTCTCTTCAATTTCTTTTTCTGTATAGTTTAACAGTAATAATCTTCCACCTCCCTTAGTTAAATTAATTCCCAGGAATTTTTTGAGGTTATTGTGAAGGGGATGGTTTTCCTGATTTCTTCCTCAGCTAAATCATTGTTGGAGTATGAAAAAGCTATTGATTTATGAATGTTGATCTTGAATCCTGCTACTTGCAAGATTCATTTATCAGTTCCTAAAGTTTTCTGGTGGGAATTTTTGGGGTCTCCTAGGTATAGGGTTCTGTCATCAGCAAACAGTGATACCTTGATTACTTCTTTTACAATTTTTAACTCTTTAATTTCCTACTCTTACCTGATTGCCTAGGCTAGAGTTTCTAGAACTATATTGAATAAAAGAGGTGAGAGTGGACATTCTTATCTTATTCCTGCTTTTAGAGGAAAATCTCTAAGTCTTTCTGGTTATGCCTTTGTCATATATAGCTTTTATAATGTTGAAGGAAATTCCTTCTATTTCTAGTTTCTGCAGTGTTTAATACAAATTGTTGAATTGTTACTATATTTTATCAAACTCTTTTTTTCTGATTCTATTGAGATGTTCATATGTTTTTGTTCTTAATTCTATTTAAGTGGTGAATTACATTTATCTTTTCTCATTTGAATAATTTAATGAGGGAGAAAACACAAATTACTTTTTATATCCCATATATACATTTACTGTAAATAGATATAAACAATAGAATATTATTCAGTCATAAATAAGAATGAAATTATGTCATTTAAAGGAAACTGAATGGACTGAAGATGATTATATTAAACAAAATAAGCCAGACACAGAAAAACAAATTTTCCTCTCAAATGTGAAAATTGAAAACAAAAATGACCTGAATATAAAAGGTGGTTATTAGGGAATGGGAAAGGGGACTAGGAGAATGGGAAGGCAGAGAAAAACAAGAGTGGGTATTAGGGAGGATGGATATGATTAAATCACAATATCGGCATGTATGGAAATGTCTCGGTGAAAACCATCAATTTTTATAATCAGTAAGTTAATATTTATAAAATACAATCATTATTTGTAAAATCTTAAAAATAAGACGTCTGTAAAATAAAATAATTTAAATAGAATATAGTGTATTATATACATAAAGTTTTTGTACTCAGAAGAGTGGCAGATGAATTCTAGAATCAATTGTAGAATATTTTATACCACTAATGCTAATTGATTCTACATGTTATAAATATGAACATTTCTTATCTGTACAAATGGCAATTATCCAGTCAAATAAAATAATACCATACAAGTTCTATTAATCTCCAAGCCAGCATTCTCTTCCTGCCATAAAAAGATAACATATTGGATGATGTCAATAAAATATAATTTTCAACATCTGTTTGTCCTTCACTCTCATTCCAACTCATTCCAAGAATATTATTAAATCTTATTAAATGTGACACCTCTATGCTAGATGAAAAAGTCTGTACAAATATTTCTGCTTTTCTGTACATTCAGCTTCTTGTTTTTAAAGTTATATTTTAGTACATAAGAATAGCTTGAATTCTAAAAGTAGAAGATGATGGCTAGGAGAGATCAGACTTAGAAGTAGAGATGATCAGGGTATTTTAGGCATTTTAACCCTCTTCTTGTTCCAGTATTCTAGCTGATTTTCTTTACAGGTTCAAAAAATTAAATTATAGGCTTAACAACTCCAGTACATGAATAACATATTCTCATTGACAAGTAGAATCCCTATAACTGTCATTTTTAGCTCTATACTTGTTGTTTCTTCACCAAATCTGGAACCTAAAATGACCTGCAAACTGCTGATCTTTCTTGACAGAATTTCATTCTCCCAAGTTTCTATATTAGAGTTTTTTAGTCTTAACTGAATTCCTGTTTTATTTTTCCTGAACATATTAGTTGGAGTCCTTTGGTTATAAGTAATAGAAACTAAATCTCAGTAATTCAGGTAAAGTGGAATTCATTAGAAAAAAATAGTTTTTTCACAGAAATCATTGGAATTCTGGAGAATTAGGTTTAGGAATGGGAAAGAACTCAGTCAGTTTTGAAAGGCTAGAAAGATGCAGCTATAGAAATAGAAATGCTCTTGAAAAAAATAATATAAACTGGACCCTTTGCTGGAAAAGAATATCCTGGAAATAACCTCCATCTCTTTCTTATATATTACAGGTTCAAATCACAAGAAGATAGTGTTTAGTTGGCATCCACTGTATCACTTATTCATCCCTTTGTTAGAAGAGGAAGTGGGCATGGTTACAGACCAACGAGACTTTATGCAATGGGGAAGATGTAATTATTCAGTGAAATTAAGGTTATAGTTGGGAAAGGAGAAATCAATACTGCCAGAAACACCAAAGAATACCCATGATGCAGAATATTCTTAACTTTCCAACATTGTCCCTCGAGCAGATTCCTTGGCCTTGGTAACCTACCTAGTTCTTGACAAATACCTTCCCAAACCTACATATTATTCTTTATATCCCCAATTATTTACTGGATATCTCCCCCAAACTGAACAGATGGCCCCAAATATAATATGACCCAAAACATTTGTGCTAAAACACAAGAATTGTTTTGCCCTAAAACTACTGTTAGTAAGCCCCACATATCAGATCACTGTCAATTTACTATGTAGTCTTGGAAAGTGTGATTTCAAATTCAAGCTATTTACATGAATCCTTTTCTAGAACCAGAGCCTGGTCATGCCCATCTTTAGTTTTCTCCTTTCTTATTTACTAGCTGTTAATGTCTCAGCATACCTCACAAGTGAAAACATTCAAGTATGTCAGGCAGTAGGGTACAAATCCAGCCTGTTAAACTCTGTGAAGTTCAATATGGAAGTAACATCCAAAGGAGATGACAAAAACAACAATAGGAAATAGTTCTTTGGCAAGCCAAAATTGAATATTGCCATGTTTCTCAAGGTGTGGTGTGTTGACTGCTGGTACCAGGGTCACCAGGAGAACTTGTTAAAGATAAAAAGCCATGAGTATTAACTCAAATATAGTGAAGCAAAATCTCAGATCATGGAACCCAGGAATCTGCAATTCTAATATATACCACAAATAATTTCTATGCACACTGAAGTTTAAGAATAATAGTTATAAGGTTATTTATTATATGACAATGGGGACTCCCAATAGGCCAACTGAATAATTCACAATAGTACAGTCATGGAACCAGCCCATGTATCCATCAATACATGTATGAATGGATAAAGAGTAATGTTATATATATATATATTACAATGGAGTTTTACTTATCCATAAAGAAGAATGAAATTATGTCATTTGCTAATAACTTGGTGGAAATTTAAAACTTGTTAAATGAAATAAGCCAGACTCAGAAAGTCAAGGCTTATATGTTTTCTTTCATATGGGGAAAGTATAGGAGGAAAAGTGGAAAAAAAGGGATTCTTGTGAAAATAAATGGAAGACTAATAGTGTAAAGGACAGGGATTAGAGAGGAAGGAGGAGAAAGAAAAGAGGGGGGGTATTGGGCAATGAAATTGAACAAATTGTTATGTGTATAATAAAATAAATAAATAAAACTTATGAATAAATTATCTCATAATATGTCCTTAGAGGGTTTTAAAATTTTGTGTCATATTTTTATTTAATAATCATCACTGTAGAAATAAATTCAAAGATTAAAACAAAACTAAAATTTATCCCAGAAAACCTTAATCATGTTAATCTTCCAAATATCTAACTTCTTATTTCCCATTTCTGGTTAGTAATCATGCATGGACTCCTCTTATTTTTATATACTGTCTGCCAGAAGCATTATAATATCCTACTTAAAATCAATTTTCTTGCACAGTGTCACAAAAAAAAGAGGTAGAAAAGTAGAGTTTAACCATAACTATGAAGGCTTGGTTGTATGCTTCCTCAGGAGGCATGACAACTAAATAAAATGTTACATCCAAGACTGACTCTTGAAACAGAAAAAAAAAAAAAACACCTGTTAATGGAAAAAACTAAAGAAGTCCAAATGTAGTTTGCAGTTCAGTCAATAACAGTGTATCAATGTTAGGTTCTCAGTTTGACAAATATTCCATTTTACATTATTATGTTGACAAAGGTAAAGCTGGTTAAGAGAAGTCTCTGTATTTTCTTTGTAATTTTTCTGTAAATCTAAAATTATTTCAAAATGGAACTGTATTACAAAATATGTGGAAACATAGGGGTTGTTGCTCCAGTGAAATATTGTAGCCAACATAAACATTGGCTCATGAAATTCAACTTTTTTAATTTTTAGAAATTTTGAAAGCTATATGTTAAATGCAACCATTATTTAAATGTAAATTATCTAAACTTATAATCACAAAATCATAATAAAACAAAGGTAATTAATGCTTAAAACTTATTTTCCCCCCACTGTTTTACTATACTACTAGCAATGTTCCTGAGGTTATTCATATTGATTTTATATGTATGTCAGGAATAATACATAAATAAATGCTACTGTGAATCTGCATTCAGCAACTTCTTGGTATCTTGAAACTGGCTGCAAATCAGACCTTTCTTTTTATGCCACCAAACCAATGTCACTGAGACTTAGTTGCTAAATCTTTACCAAGTTGTTGCTGAAGCACCACACAATACCTTTTTAATAAGTAGAACTTTGCAGTAGATTTTCTTACTTGCTGCATTGGCAGACAATTGATCACTTGGTTTATTGTTAGAGCCTCCTTTGTCACTAGAGAATTTAGGTCTTAGAGGAAATATTCAAGAAGCATATTATGTATATGGTATTTTTGAGTTTGGGTTTGTGAAATTTGGGAGCTTCTACTGTATATTCTCCCTCATCCTCTTCCACAATTAGTTCCTTTGTCTTTTTAGCCATCTATAAAGGGAATCATATCTCTAATAAAGTTATAGATTCTTAGCCTATAATATACAGATATGGTCTTGGAACTCTAATATTTTATGTGTGTGCTATTTGGACTGTATGTGCACCAGAAAAGATAGTCCACAGCTTTCATCATATTTTCAAATCAGTTTGTGATCTAAATAAGATTAAGAAACATTGATATTGAGTACCCCTTCAATAAGAACTATGTGTATATTGTGAAAGATGATACAACCAAGAGAAGCAAATTAACATATCCCATTTATTCTTCTATGGTAAATAAAAGCTAGCACCTGGTGGTTACTTAGATGTCTTTCTAGCCACCTGTTCTTTCATCATTTCCTTCCTAATCCCACTTTTACTTACCAAATCCCTCTCATTAGTTCAAAAACTATTTCCACACTATTTTTTCTTATTTCCATTTAATTTTTTTCTTCTCTTTTTTTTACATTTCTGTGACTATATAGCACATGTCAGGGAAGCTATTTCAATGTTTATTAATTCAATTTATTTTGAATTATTTAAGATTATTTATTATAGCAAATGAACAAAGTTGTTTTGTTAGGTGGAATCTTATTTTAATATATTTCATAGGATTATAAGTAATATTTAGGTATTAAATATTAAATTTAATACCTAATTTTATACCAGACAGTATAAAATTACAAAGAGACCAGCTTTACCTAAATATGTAATATTTAGGTAAAATATACATTCATTGAAATATTTGTGTTTATTTGATGTTCTAAAGACTAGTGGGAATATACAGAGAGAAAAGCAGCAATGGTCAAGAAGAAAGGGTACGGAGAAAGATAAAAATGTGTTGGTAATCCCATTATTTAAATGACCTCATACAAGTTACTTGACCTCTCCAATCGTGGGCAAAATAATATTCCCTAACTCACAGAACTATTGTAAAAATTCAATGAGATAATATATGTGACATTTTTACCACCTACCTGGCACCTATCAAGCATTCAAAAAGTGGTAAGAATGATAACATGATAAAGTAAAAGAGACTTGTGCTGAATCCCTGTCCACTAGATATTTTATCAGTGGAAAAATTGCAAGAGTTGAAACATAAAATTTTGCCTTTATTTGAAAAATTAAATTCAGTTAAATGATTTTTTTTCTGAACACTATTTTTAATTACATAGTGCTAAAAAACTCTGAGGGATACAATATTATCAAAACATCCTTCCTCTAAGGGAACATTTAGCATAACTTCCTTAAATTTACAATACAAGATACATATATTGGAAAAATTATATTTGCATTAAAACATTTTTTTCTTCTCTCTCTATTGCTCCATCATAAATCTTCATCTCTGTGAACCTCAATCTTTAGGATCTCTTTTTTTATTTCTAAACATAGTACCCTTGATATCTTTGAATTTCCTTTCCTCTATATTATTTCTCCCAAAATAATGACTTTAGTGTTAATAGTGAATCTGAGTTTCTTTTTTAATTTATCAACAATGACTTTCTCAATAGATGCCTAAAGCTCAGGAAATAATGCCAACAGTTAATAAATGTTTGGCATCAAATTGAAAAACTTCTTCACATCAAAGGAAAAAATCAAGAATGTGAAGATAGAAATGACAAAATGGGAAAAAAAATCTTTGCTATCTATTCTTATGGCAGAGGATTAATTTCTAGAATATATAAAGAACTCAAACAAAACAAAACACAACACCAAAGCAACAAATAACCCATTTAATAAATGGTCAGATGAATTAAACAGACATTTCTGAAAAGATAAAACACAAATGACCAAAAAATATATGAAAAAAGTGTTCAAAATCATAATTAGAGAAATGTAAATCAAAACTTTACTGAGATTTTATCTCACACCAGTCAGAATGGCAGTCCTCAAGAATCTAACACGGGCTGGGGTTGTGGCTCAGCGGTAGAGCGCTCACCTAGCGCGTGCGAGGCCCTGGGTTCAATCCTCAGTACCACATAAAAATAAATAAATAAAATAAAGGTATTGTGTCCAATTACAACTAAAAAACAAACTATTAAAAAAAATATAAATAATAATAAATGCCACAGAAAGTGGAGAAAAAGAAACATTTTACACTGTTGGTAGGACTATAAATTAATACAACCATTATGGAAATCAGTATGAAGTCTCCTCAAACAGTAGGCATGGAATCACCATATGGCCCAGCTATACAACTTCTTGGTATTTATCCTGATTAATTAAAGTCAGCTTATTACAGTGATACATGCATGCCAATGTTTATGGCAGCACAATTCACAGTAGCCAAACTATGAAACCAGCCTAGGTGTCCTTTGACAGAAGAATGGATCATGAAAAAATTGATATATATACACAATGGATTTTATTCAGCCAAAAAGAAGGGTGAAATTATGTCATTTGCAGGAAAGTGGATGAAACTTGGGAGCATTGTGTTAAGTAAAATAAGCAAAACTCAGAAGGTCAAGGGCCATATATTTTCTCTCATATTTGGAATCTAGGGAGGAAAATGGAAAGGAAAAATAGGGAAGTGATTGCACAAAAAGCAAAGGCAGAACTGCAGAATAGAGGAAAGGGAACAGGTGGCGGGAAGAGGGTAGGAAGGGGGATTAAGCTGGGGAGGGATGTTGGCAAAATAATATTTTCATATTGTGTGCATGTACTAATATGCAACAGCAAATCCCATCAATATATACAAGTATAATGCACCAATATAAAATGTGGGAAAAATCTATTATTTCCCATGTATCATATAGGTTCAGGTGGATATGTATGCAGCAATCAGGGGACTAGGTATATACCATGAGAGAAAAATACAGAGGAAATGATACACAGAGCTATGGCAAAAAGAGAAGTTCAGGACATGTATGTGAGTTGATAGAAAGAGAAACTTGTTCCATATGGAGAAAAAGTTCAAAGACAGAAAGACTATTCATTTCAATCGGAGAACTGAGCAAATATGTGAGTAATAAGTAGTCTTAATAAATATTAAAAAGGCCTAGTAAATATTAAAAAGGCATGGAAACATATGACATGTAGTATATATCCATTCCATCAATAATAAAATTCAACAGTTTTAGCATTTATAATACTAAATTATTTTTGTTAGAAAAATACTTGTCATACACAAAGACACAGATAATTTCAAAATAAGTAAATTTTATCAAGTAACAAGGAAGTCATCAACAATGAAAAATGAAACTATTTAGAATGCTAAAACTGTTGGCAAAATAGAGTAACATCTCAATATTCAATCTGTTATCATATCCTAACAATTCTTTTCTCACAGTGCCAATGAAATCTGGTATTTTCCTTCCATTTTTGTAGCCACTCACTAGTGTCTATCTCATTACAAGATTCCAGCTCATCTCCCTGCCTTGAATCCATCTTGTATTCACTTGTAAAATAGTCTATCTCAAAAACCCTTTTTATTCTAATAATACCTTGCTACTAATTACTTATGATGGGCTAGGCACTATTTTTTTATTTGTTATTTTTAGTTATACATGGCAGTAGAGTCAATTTTGACTTTTTGTATAAACATAGAGTGCATCTTATTCTAATTAGGCTCCAAACTGGTAGATTTACAAGATGTTGAGATTCACTGTGGTGTATTCATATATGTACATAGAAAAGTTAGGTCAGATTCATTCCACTGTCTTTATTCCTATTCACCTACATTCCTTTTTTCCCCTTTGTCTAATCCATTGAACTCTTTCTCCCTGACACCATTGTTGTATGTTAGCATATGCATATTAGAAAGAACATTCAACTCTGGGATTTTTTGGAGGGGAGGGGGATTGGCTTATTATACTTAGCCTGATAATCTCCAGATTCCTCCATATACGGAATTTCATAAAGTCATTCTTTACATCCGAATAGTATTCCATTGTATATATGTACCACATTTTCTTTATCCATTCATCATTCAATTAGGATATAGGTTGGTTCCTTAGGGTAGCTACTATGAATTGTGTTGCTATAAATATTGATGAGGTTGTGTCACTGTAGTATGCTGATATTAAATCTCTTGGATATACAACAAGGAGTGGGATAACTTGGTCAAATGGAGGTTCCATTCCAGTTATTTGAGGAATAGCCATATTGCTTTCCTGAGATGTTGAACCAATTTGCAGTCCCACCAACAATGAATGGATGTATGCTTTTCCCTAGATCCTCACTAAATTTATCTATCTATAAATCTATCTATCTATCTATCATATATCTATCTATAGATGGACACAATATCTCTATTTATTTATTTGTATGTGGTGATGAAGATTGAACCCACTGCCTCATACATGCGAGGCAGGTGCTCTACCACTGAGCCCTAGGCCCAGCCCTGTTACTTGTATTCTTGATAATTGCCATCTGACTAAGTGAAATGAAATCTGATTGTAGTTTAGATTGCATTTTCTAATTGCTAGAGATGCTGCACATTTTTTTCATGTATTTTTTGACCATTCACATTTCTTCTTTTGAGAAGAGTATGTTCAGTTCCTTTACCCATTTATTGATTGAGTTTGTTTATTTATTTGTTTGTTTGTTTGTTTGCTTGCTTATTTATTTTGTGTGTGTGTGTGTGTGTGTGTGTGCGCGCGCACTATGCTTTTTGAGTTCTTTGTATATCTTGGAAATTAATGCCTTATCTGAGGTGTGGGTGCCAAATATTTTCACCAATTCTTTAGGCTCTTTCTTTATGCTCTTGATTATTTCCTTTGCTGTAAATGAGGTTTTTTAGTTTTATATCATTTTATTTAATGATTTTTTTATTTTACTTATTGCATTTCAGGTGTCTATGGAGGAACTGTGTTCCTAAGCTGTTAGGCCTACATTTTCTTCTGGCATGTTCAGAGTTTCTGGTCTAATGCCTAGGTATTTGTTTCACTTTTAGTTGATTTTTGTACAGGGTGAGTAATAGGGGTTCAATTTTATTCTGCTACATATGGATTTACAGTTTCCCAGCACCATTTGTTGAAGAGGCTATCTTTTCTCCAATGTATGTTTTTGGTGCCTTTGTCTAGTATAAGACAACTGTATTTATGTGGGTTTGTCTCTGTGTCTTCTATTCTGTACCATTGGTCTATGTATCTGCTTTGGTGCCAATGCCATGCTGTTTTTGTTATTATGACTCTGTATTATCATTGAAGGTCCAGTATTGTGATGCCTTCTGTTTCACTTTTCTTGCTAAGAATTGCTTTGGCTGTTCTTGAGTCTCTTATTTTTCCAATAAATTTCAAGACTGCTTTTTCTTTTTCTTTTTTTTAACATTTTCCCACAGCTTTATTGAGTTAAATTTGAAGTACAATAAAATGCACATATTTGAAGTATATAATTTGATCAGGTTTTATATGTATGTAATCAAAACAATCAACATAGAAAGCATTTCCTTTACGTTTTTTTGAATTTGAAATCATGTGTACTGTGTTTCCTGAATTATTTATTACATTAGAAATCAAATACCTTAAGATATATAGAACCCCACCTCCCATGTCAAAATTAAATGGTGCACTTAAAAATATCTCTGAGGCCAAGGAAGAAAGCCCAATAAAAGTAAATAAAAAGTGCTTTGAACTATGTGATAATAAAATATTTTTTTTATTTTTAATTTATTGATGTACTTTTGTTTATTTATTTATTTATTTATATGTGGTGCTGAGGATCGAACTCAGTGCCTCACACATGCCAGGCAAGTGATCTGCCACTGAGCCATACACCAGCCCCATAAAAATCTTAAAATATCAAGATCTCTGGGATTAAACAGTACTCAGATGAACATTTATAGCTTAAAATAATTGTATCAGAAAGAAGTGAGAATAATAATCAAATTATTTTCAAATTAAGTAGTATGAAGGAAAAAATAAGAGTAGAAGCAGAAATATATGAAATAGAGAAGAAATAATACAGCCAAAATTTGATAAAAATCAAACAAGTGTAATCAAGAAAAAATCAATAGCACAAAAATGAATAATGATGGAAAGGGAGCTATGAAAATAACACTGCAGATGTTAAAAAGATATTAAGGTAACATTAAGATTGTATGCCAACATATATTATAGCTTGCATAACATGGTCTATATTAGAAAAAGAATGATGAGAAATTATATTCAGTCATTGATGAATGAAATATTCTATATGTCTGTTAAGTCTAAATTATTGATTGTATTATTTAGTTCAATAGTTTCTTCATTTTGTTTTTGTTTTGACGAGAGAGATGTGTTAAATTTACCCAATATTTTTGTGTTGTGTCTATTTGATTCTTGAAGTTGAGAAGGACTTGTTTGTTATAAGTAGATGCTCCATTGTTTTGGGCATCAATATTTATGATTGTTATGTCTTATTGATGTTTAATTCCCTTAAGCAATATGGAATGTCCTTCTTTGTCTCTTCTGATTAACTTTGACTTGAAGCCCACTTTATCTGATAGGATAGATACACCTGCTTGTTTACTTAATTCATGTGTGGTATATATTTTTCCCCCATTCTTTCACCTTCACTCTGTGCATGTCTTTGCTTATGAGATGAGTCTCTTGGAGACAGGTTATTGTTTTTTAATTAATCTGCCAGTCCATGTCTTTTTATAGATGACTTTAGGTCACTAATGTTCAAGGTTATTATTGAGAAATAATTTGTGTTCATGGTCATTTTGATTTATTTATAGTTTTCATTTTGAATTAGTTTCTCCTTTGATTGACTCTTCTTTTTTGGGTAGTTCCTCCCTTCACTGATTTTCACTTGTTTTTTTTTTCATGAAATATTCTATTGAGTATATTCTGAAGTTCAGGCTTCCTGGTTGTGAATTCTTGCAACTTTTGTTTATCATGGAAGGTTTTATCTTTTCATCTTCAACTCTGAAGCTTAATTTTGTGGGATATAGGATTCTTGGTTGGCATCCATTTTCTTTCTTGTTATTTTTATGGTATGGGGAGTTTAACCCAGGGGCTGTTTACCACTAAGCCACATCGTCAGCCCTTCTTTTTCAAATTTATGTATATATTATAATTTGTTATAAATGACAGCAGAATGCATCTCAATTCATAGTACACATATAGAGCACAATTTTTCATGTCTCTGGTTGTTCACAAAGTAGAGTTACACCATTTATGTCTTCATACGTGTACTTAGAGTAATGATGTCCACCTCATTCCACCATTTTTTCTTTCAGAACTTGACGTTCTAGTTTTGGGTGTCTGGGTTGAGAAATCAGCTGAGGTCCATATTGATTTCCCACTATATGTAACCTGATGTTTTCCTATCACAGTCTTTAAAACTCTACCCTTATTCTGTATGCTAGAAATTTTTATTATAATGTGCTTTGATGTGGGTCTGTTGTAATTTTGCACATTTCAGGTCCTGTAAGACTCTTGGATTGGATTTCCCATTTCATTCTTTAGATTTGGGGAATTGTCTGATATTATTTAATTGAAAAATTGTCATTCCACCCAGGCCTAGGACAACACATGCTGACCCAGGACAGAGCTCAGGCCCAGGCCCAGGCCCAGGACTCCCTGGAAGACATGAGTGGGAGCCCAGGCCCAGGTCAGGTGCAGGACTGCCCCTGCCAACTTGCCAACCCACACCTGAGCCTAGGCCCAGGCCTAGATCCATCCCTGCCAACCTGTGCAAGAGCCCAAGCCTAGGTTAGGCCCAGGACCACCCTGCTGATTAGCATATCCACGCCAGTGCCCAGGCCCTGGCCAAGGACTTTCCCCACCAACCCAGGCCTGGGACAGCCCCCACATACACATGTGTGAGTCTAGGCCTGGGTCAGGCCCAGGACCACCCCCTCTGATTGGCAGAACCACACTGGAGCCCAGGTCTTGGCCTAGGACCTCAATTGATCAACAAATATATGAAAAAATGTTCAAAATTTCTAGCAATTAGAGAAATGCAGATCAAAACTCTTCTAAGATTTCATCTCACTCCAATCAGAATGGCAGCTATCAAGAATACAAACAACAATAGGTATTGGCGAGGATGTGGGTACAAAGGCACACTCATATATTGCTGATAGGACTGCAAATTGATGCAGCCAATCTGAAAAGCAGTATGGAGATTCCTTAGAAAACTGGGAATGGAACCACTATTCGACCCAGCTATCTCACTCCTCAATTTATACGCAAAGGACTTAAAAACAACATACTACAGGGACACAGCCACATCAATGTTTATAACAGCACAATTCATAATGGCTAAACTGTGGAACCAACCTAGATGCACCTCTGTATATGAATGGATAAGGAAAGTTTGGTATGTATACACAATGGAACATTACTCAGCATTAAAAGAGAATAAAATCATGTCATTGGAAGGTAAATGGATGGAGTTGGAGAATACAATTTTAAGCGAAATAAGCCAATCCCCCCCCCCCAATAAAAACAAAGGCCAAATGTTTTCTTTGATATGAGGATGAGGATGTTGACTCATAATGGCCATGGGGGGCATGGGAGGAATGGAGGAGCTTTAAATAAGGCAAAGGGGAGGGAGGAGAAGGGAGGGGGAAAGGGGGTAGAAATGATGGTGGAATGAGTTAGACATTATTACGGTAAGTACATGTATGAAGACACAAATGGTGTGAAAATATTTTGTGTAAAATCAGTGACTTAAAATTGTGCTATATATGTGTAATATGAAATGAATTGCATTCTTCCATCATGTATAACAAATTAGAATAGATAAATAATTTAACAAAAAAAGAATACAAACAATAATAAGTGTTGGTGAGGATGTGGGGGAGAAAACACACTCATATATTGCTGGTAGGAGTGCAAATTTGTGCAACCAATCTGGAAAGCAGTATGGAGATTCCTTAGAACACTTGGAATGGAACCACCATTTGACTCAGCTATCCCACTCCTCAGTCTATATCCAAAGGACTTAAAAACAGCATACTACAGTGATGCAGCCACATCAATGCTTTAGCAGCTCAACTCACAATAGCTAAACTGTGGAACCAACCTAGATGCCCTTCAATAGACGAATGGATAAAGAAACTGTGGTATATATATACACAATGAAATATTACTCAGTATTAAAAGACAATAAAATTATGGCTTTTTAAGTTAAATAGATGGAGTTGGAGAATATCATGCTAAACGAAGTAAGCCAATCCCCCAAAATGCAAAGGTCGAATGTTCTCTCTGATTAGTGGATGCTGATCCATAATAGTAAGGAAGAATGAAAAAAATGGAGGAACTTTGATTGGGCAAAGAAGAGGGAGAGGAGAGGGTATGAGGGAAGGAAAGATTTTGGAATAAGATGGACATCATTAACCTAGGCACATGTATGGCTGCACATATGATGCAACACTACCTTGTGTACAAGCAGAGAAATGAAAAGTTGTGCTGCAATTGTGTACAATGAATCAAAATGCATTCTGCTGTCATATATACCTAATTAGAATAAATAAAAAATAAATTAAAACTTAAAAAAAGAAAAAAAAATGTGCATTCCTTTGGTTTGTATCTCTGAACCTTCATCTGTGCCAATAAATCTTAAATTTGGTGTTTTCATGTTATACCATAATTCTTGGAAGTTATGTTCATGATTTCTTAATATCTTGTCTCTGTAGTCTGCTGTAGTCTGTCTGGGTACAAAATAGCCAAGCCACTACACAGGCTTGTAGGTTCAAACAGCAACTCTTTATTCCTGAACTCTCACCGGCACTCTATACACACTTCCGGGAACACACTCCCTCCACCAGGTTCCGTGCGCCAATTCTCCAGCAACCCCACAAGACCTCAACGGGGAACTCCAAAGTAGGGGGCGCAGAGGCAGCAGGATCCGCCTTAATCCTGAAGCCGCCCTATTCCCAGAGCAGGATCACCTTTCAACCATACCCTCTGGCAAAATGCCAGGCATTATTCGGACTTAACTGTGGCTCTTAACAGTAGTGCACTTTTTTTTCAAGATTACATATTTTGTCTTCATTGCCTTTAAGTTCTGTCTTCCTAGTATTCTAGACTGTTGATAATTCTTTCTATTGAATTTTTAATTTGGTTTATTGTTTCCTTCATTTTAAAGATTTGTTTAGTTTTATTTCCCTGAGTCTCTTTATTGAAGTATTCTTTTAAAAAATATTTTTTTAGTTGTTGATAGACCTTTATTTTATTTATTTATATGCAATGCTGAGAATCGAACCCAGTGCCTCACACATACCAGGCAACTGCTCTACCACTGACTACCAGCCCCAGCCCTATTTAGTAATGTTTTGCTACCTGTATTTGCTTTCTTACATTATCCCTTATTTTGCAGATCAGTTTAACTATGTACCTTCTAAACTCCTTCTCTGACATTTCTTCCACTGTGACGTTGATGGATTCTGTTATTGGAGTATCTTGGTTTGCTTGAGGTGATTTGTTCATGTGATTTTTCATTTTGTTTGTGTATCTACCCATCTAACAGTATGGATATGAAGCAATAAAGTCTCTACCCTGTGGACTTATAATGTCCCTGAAGGTTTCCAGTACCTCACTGTTTAGGGGGAGACAAATAATTACAACCAATGCAAACAATTTACAGTATTAAACCAAATAGTTCCTAATATGATATCTACAAATTTGTTATCACAATAAACAGAAATGATATGATCAATTATTGCCTATAATAAAAACAGCAAGTTTGAAAAGGGGTTTACATTTTCAAATGGTGGACAGGGAAAGAACAGAAGTGATATAGGTGGTGATAATTGTGAGGGAGGAGGAGAGAAGACAGAAGAAAAAGACTAAAGGAAGAGTCAAAGAAAGAACAATGGAGATCAGCTATTAGCAGAATAAAAAAGAATCAAGAGAAACAGGTAGGAAAAAATATATATAAAGCAAATTTTTTAAAAAATTAAAAAGAAAATAAAAGAAAAAACAAAACTAAAATATACTAATAAAACATCTTAGTTCACAAAAATTTAATCCATGTAAAATAACTGGTTTCAAAAATGCTAGAGATGAGAAGAAATAAATAGGAGACTGTATAAATGTCCATTCATCATTAAGGTCACAATTAAACAGTAAAAAAGTATTTTAAAAAGAAAAAAGAAAAGAAATATTGATGAAAAGGGAAATAATTCTTTCCATTGGAGTTAAAAATATTCTCAGCTTCTCAGCAGGTTTACATAGGTTCTTCTATAGTGTGGTGCTCCACCCTCTGGATTTCTGGAATGAGAGAAGTAATCCTATAGACATTGTTCCTGCAGGCGGGGTTTAGGTTTAGGTAGGCTCTAGGCAGTTTGTTGAATGCTGATTGGACTGGAGATTTTAAATTAGCACAACTCCAGCACCCAGTACTTGCTGGTCCACACCGAAAGACTTTACCCCAGGGATCACCCCAGGTTGTACTCATGTGGTGGGGGACCCAATTCTTAGTCCCCTATATCACTTGCAGATCCTACATTTCCTGGTCTTGAGTTTAGTCTCCAACCTATTTCTTTCACCCCTGCCCTTCCAAATTCCAGGATAGATGTATCTCTCTCACCTGGTCCTGCAAGTAGTCAGATTGGAGGGGTGGGGGTAGAGCCAGATGGGCTTCTGAGACCAGTTGTCCCCTGTGTAAACCTCTTTCCACTTTTGATTTTCTCCTAGTCTATTAAGCACACTCCATGTAATGCAGCATGTGTTTACTGAGCCTGTATTTTGGGCCAAACTCGGTTTGCTAGGAATTAGCTTCCTCCATTGCCAGGCCTGCACTGTAGCTATAAAATGGGTTCTTCCTTTAAACTCCTGACACCGCCTGAAGAGATGGGAGCTTCTTTTGCCACACACAGATATCATGCAGTGTGTCCTTCCGGTCTGTTGGGCAATGTCTTGGTCTCTAAAATCTCCATGCCCAGACACCTGTCAGGCCTCCCAAAATTGTGGGTTCCTTTAATTCCTTTATCCCTCCACTATGCTCACCGAGGGACTACTTGGGTGGAGCTTCCAGCCTGGGCTGTGGGAGCAGCTGTGCTGCTGGGGATTTCTTCCATCTTTTGTTTCTTTTAAAATTGATTTTTCAAAAAAAATAAATGACAGTGGAACGCATTACAATTTTTATTACACATATACAGCACAATTTTTCATATCTCTGTTTGTATATAAAGTATGTTGGATAATGATGTCTATCACATTCCACCATCCTTGCTAATCCCTTGCCCCCTCCCTTTCCCTCCCTCCCCTTTGCCCTATCTAGAATTCATCTATTCCTCCCATGCTCACCTCCCTACCCCACTATATCTAAGCTTCTGAGTCCCCAATCTGCTTTGAATGTCCAGTTTAAAATTCCAGGAAAGTACCCCTGATTGTTTTTTTTGTTCACCCACCTTGCTGAGAAGCTGCCTGCCTATTTTCTTGGTTTCATGCCAAAGAGCAGCAGCCAGGAATGCAACCTTCACTATTTCACCATCTTCTTAATCTTTATGACTGCTTTTTCTATTTCCAGGAAGAACATTTTTGGGATTTTGATAGGAATTGCATTAAACCTGTAAAACACGTTTTGATGGTTATATTCTTGTTAATTGTGATTCTGACTGGAGTGAGATAAAATCTCAGTGTATTTTTCATTTACATTACTCTAATTGCTAGAGATGTTGAACATTTTCCCATATATTTGTTGACTGATTTTATTTCTTCTTCTGTCAAGTGTCTATTCTATTCCTTAGTCCATTTTGTAGTGTGGTGATTTTTACAATATTACTTCTCCCTATTCAATAATGTGGGAGATTTTCCATTTTCTAAAGTCCTCTTCAATTTTATTCATTAGTGTTCTAGAGTTTTCATTGTAGAGGTCTTTCACCGATTTTGTTAGTTTGATTCCCAAATATTATTTTTAGGCTATATTGTGAATGAGATGATTTTCCTAATTTCTGTATCAGCTGATTCATCACCATTCCTAGTTTTTTTAGGAATAAAATTGATTATATGTCTTAGTTTTGGAACCTGCTACTTTACTGAATTGCTAATGAGTTCTAGAAGTTTCTGGTGGACTTTCACTTCTAAATGAAAACTGTTGTCAGCAAACAGAGATAAGTTGAGCTCTACTTTTTTTATTTGTTTCCCTTTAATTTCTTCCTTTTTAAAAGATATTTTTATTTGTTCAATTAATTATACATGATAGTAGAATGTATATTGACACAACATACATAAATGAAGCTTTTTTTTATTCTTCTGGTTGTACGTGATGTAGAGTTACACATATATGCACAGTTAATAATGTCCAATTTATTCTACTATCATTCCTATCCCATACACCCTCCCTTCTCTTCAATCTCCTCTGCACAATCCAAAGAACTTCTATTCTCCAACCCCCTAATTATTAATTAACATTCACATATCATACAAAACTTGTTGCCTTTGGTTCTTGGAGTTGGCCTATTTTGCTTAGCATAATATTCTCCAGTTCCATTTGTTTACTGGATAAGGCCATAATTTCATTTTTCTCTAAGGCTGAATAATATTCCATTGTGCATATAAGCTACAATTTATTTATCTATTCATCTGTTGAAGGGCACCTAGGTTGGTCCCATGTTTGGCTATTGTAAATTGAGCTGTTGTAAACATTGATATGGCTATATCACTGTAGCATGCTGATTTTAAGTCCTTTGTGTATAACTAAGGAGTGGAATAACTGGGTCAAATGGTGGTTCCATTCCAAGTTTTCTGATAAATCTCCATACTGCTTTCCATAGTGTTTGCCCCAATTTGCAATCCTATAATCAATATATGAATGTACCTTTTTCCCAGCATCTTCACCAACATTTATTGATGGTTATATTCTTGTTAATTGTGATTCTGACTGGAGTGAGATAAAATCTCAGTGTATTTTTCATTTGCAATTACTCTAATTGCTAGAGATGTTGAACATTTTTCCATATATTTGTTGACTGATGGTATTTCTTCTTCTGTTTAGTGTCTATTCCATTCCTTAGCCCATTTAATGATTGGGTTATTTGATTTTTTGGTGTTAAGGTTTTTTAAGTATTTTATATATCCTGAAAAATACTGCTCTATCTGAGGTGACTGTGGTAATGAATATTTGCCCATTCTTTTAGATTCTCTCTTCACATATTTGATTGTTTCCTTTGCTGAGAAGAAGTTTTTATTTTGATTTATTCCCATTTATTGATTCTTGATTTTACTTCGTGTGCTTTAGTTGTCTTGTTTAAGGAAGTCAGTTCTTAAGCAGACATGGTGCGATTTTGGCCTACTTATTCTTGTATTAGGTTCAGGGTCTGTGGTATAATGCCTAGGTTCATGATCCACTTTCAATTGAGTTTCATGCAGGTTGAAACATAGGGGTTTAATTTCATTTTGGTTCATATGGATTTCCAGTTTTCCAAGCACCATTTGTTGAAAAGGCTATCTTTTCTCCAATGTATGTTTTTGGCACCTTTGTCAAGCATGTGAAAACTGTATTTATGTGGGTTTGTCTCCATGCCTTCTATTCTGTACTGTTGGTCTACATATCTTTTTTTTTTTTTGGTGCCAATACAATGACTTTTTTGTTACTATAGCTCTGTAGTATAATTTAAGGTCTGATATTGTGATGCCTTCTGCTTCATTTTTTCTTGCAAAGTATTGCTTTGACTATTCTTGGGTCTCTTATTTTGCCAAATTAATTTCATAATTGCTTTTTCCATTTCTATTAAGAATGTCATTGGGATTTTGATAGGATGCATTGAATCTGTATAATGCTTTTTGGTAGTATGATCATTTTGGCAATGTTAATTCTGCCTATACTGGAGCATGAGAAATATTTCCATCTTCTAAGGTCTTTTCAATTTCTTTTTTTAGTGTTCTGTAGTTTTCATCATAGAGGTTTTTCACCTCTTTTGTTAGATTGACTTCCAAATATGTAATTTTTGAAGCTATTCTGAATGGGGTTGTTTTCCTAATTTCTCTTTCAGTGAATTAATCGTTGGTATATAAGAATGCATTTAATTTACGGGTGGGGTGTTAATTTTATTTCCTGCTACTTTATTATTTTATGAGTTCTAGAAGTTTTCTGGTTGAATTTTTTGAATCTTCTAAATATCAAATCATGTGGTCAGTAAATAGGGATAGTTTGAGTTCTTCTTTCCTTGCTTCTGCACACTTAATTTCTTTCTTTTTTCCTAATCGCTCTGGTTAGAGTTTCAAGGATGGTGTTGTACAGAAATATTCAAAGAGGGCATCCTTGTCTTGTTCCATTTATAAGAGGAGAATTTCCTCAATTTTTCTCCATTTAGAATTATGTTGGCCTTGGATTTAGCATATACAACTTTTACAATGTTGAGGTATGTTTCTACTCTCCTTAGTTTTTCTAGTGTTTTGAACATGAAGGGGTGCTGTACTTTATCACATAGTTTTTCTACATCTAATAAGATTATCATATGATTGTTGTTTTTAGGTCTATGGATGTGATAATTTCTTTCTTTTGCCTGATTTCTCTGGCTAGAGTTTCAAAAACTATTTTGAATAGAGATGGTGAAAGAGGGCATCCCTGTCTTGAACCAGTTTTTAGAAGGAATGCTTTGCATTTTTTTTCTATTTAGAATGATGTTGGCCTTGGATTTGATGTATATAGCTTTTACAAAGTTGAGGTATGTTGCTACTCAGCCTAGTTTTTCTAACATTTTGAATATCAATGAATACTTTATTTGTCAAATGCTTTTTCTGTATCTATTGAAATAATCATGTGATTCTTGTCTTTAAATCTATTTATGTAGTGAGTTACATTTATTGGTTTCTGTATGTTAAACAAACCTTGCCTCCCTGGATGAGCCCCACTTGATCATGGTGCACTATCATTTTGATATGTTTTTATATGTGATTTGCTAATATTTTGCTAAGAATTTTATATATATATGTTTATCAGGAATATTGATTTGAAGTTTTCTTTGCTTGATGTGTCTTTGTCTGGTTTTAGTACATGGGTGATAATGAGGGTTTGCTCATTTTCTATTTCATGGAATAATTTGAGAGAATTGGTGTAATTTCTTCTTTAATATCTGATAGAACTTGACTAAAAAATTTATCCAGTGTTAAGCTTTCCTTTTTTTGAAGGGTTTTAATGGTATTTTCAATTTCATCACTTGAATTTTATCCTACATGTCTTCTTACATGTACTTAGGTTAATAATGACCACTGCATTCCACCATCTTGCCTACCCTTATGCCCCCCTCCCCTTTTCCCCTTTGCTCTATCTAGAGTTCATTTAATCCTCCCATTACCCCAGCATATTATGGATCAGCATCCTTAAATCAGAGAAATTATTCAGCATTTGGATTTTTGGGATTGACTAATTTCACTTAACATTATATTCTCCAGCTTCATCTATTTACCTGCAAATGCCATGATTTTATTCTCTTTTAATGCTGAATAATATACCACTGTGTATATATATACCACATTTCCTTTATCCATTCATCTACTGAAGGTCATATAGGTTGGCTCCACAGTTTAGCTATTGTGAATTTTGCTGCTATAAACACTTATGTGGCTATGTCCCTGCAGTATGCTGTTTTTTAAAATCTTTTGGGTATCGACCAAGGAGTCAAATGTGGTTCCATTCCCAGTTTTTCAAGGAATCTCCAAACTGCTTTCTTTTACTTCCTGTATTTTCTCTCTGATTTCACTCTTTACATAATATTTTACCTCACAGATTGTTTTATCTATGAACTTTCTAAATTCCTTTTCTGACATTTCCTCCACTGTGTTGTCAATAGGTTTTTGGTGTGTTTGGGATGGTTTATTTCCTTTGCATTTTCAGTTGTTTGTGTCTTCTCATTTTTCAGTATGAATCTGAAGCAGCAGAGCTTCTACCCAATGTACTTGTAGTGTCCCTGAAGATTTCTAGTATTTCATGGTTTCAGAGAGACAAACAATAACACCATCCAATGCAAACAATATGCAGCATTAAACTACTTATGACATGTATAATGTTAATTGGCACAATGAACAGAAATGGTATGATAAACAATAGCCAACAGTTAAGATAGTAAGTTTGCAAAAGGGTTTGCTTTTGCAAAAGGTGAAGATTTATAGGATGTGATGGTTATGAGGGAGGAGAAGAGAAAGAAGAAGTAAAAAATTAAAGGGTGAGTGAATGAGAGAATAAATTTTGGCTGTTATCAAAAGAAAATATAGACAGAGAATCAAGAGAAATAGACAATGGCTGGGATAATAGCTTAATGATAAGGTGGTTACCTAGCACATGTGAGGCACTGGGTTTTATTCTCAGCATGACATAATAATAAATTAATGAATAAAACAAAGGTATTGCATCAACAAAGAGAAATAGACAAGTTTAAAACAATGCCAAATAAAATCTAAATATACTAATCAAGCACCGTAGCCCTGAAAAGACGGTCATAAAATATAATTGCCTTCAAAAATGCTAGAAATGAAAAAAGTGAGACAAGTGTGTGTGTGTGTGTGTGTGTATGTGTGTGTGTACATACACACACACACACACACACACATACACACACGATCCAAACAATAAAAAATGGAGAGAGATAAAGGATAAATAAAAGTGAGAAAAATTACAACTAAAAGATTTTCAAATATTCCGGGGGCTGGGGTTGTTGCTCAGTGGCAGAATGCTTACCTACCATGCTTGAGGCACTGGGTTCAATCCTTAGAACTACATAAAAAATATAAAAAATAAAAGAATACTGTCTACTACTACAAAAAAATTTTTAATGTATTTTTAAAAATTTAAAGAAAAATATTCTTGATGATAAATTAAGAAATTTTTCCATTATCATGGTTCAAAAATTGTCAATCACCACATACATTCATTATCTGTTCCCAAATGTCTTTCTTTCAATTTTTTCTTGAGGTATGTACTGCGCACAAGAGTAGTAGCTGCAGGCTCTGAAGACCTTCTTCTTTTTGTGTTGCTTGTCAAGTTGACAGTTTGTGTTCAAAAATTCTTGGCTTCCATTCTCAGCAGTATGGAGTGGGGAGATCTGGAGAATTGTCTTCTCCACTCTCAGTTGGGGTCATTGGAGAATTCTGTGAGAGGAGTTCCTGGATGTGGAACTTCTGAGGGTATGGTTTAGTTCTCTTTAGGCCCCAGGTGTTTCATTAAATTGTGATTGGTCTGAGGATTTTGATTTGGTGCATCTCCAGATTCCAGCAGCTGCCAAACCTTGCTGGAAGTCTGCACCCCAGGAGACTTCCATTTGTTCCACTCCTGTGAAGGAGGAGCCAATCCCTCCCCATCTACCACCTGCATATCCTGTCCTTCCCAGGCTCCTGGGCTCTGTTCCCAAGTGCACTGTCACTCCCACCCACTAGATAAAATTCCTGGCCCAGCACATCTGGTCCTGCAAGTTGCCTCATTCAAAGGGTGAGAGGAGCTTGGGATCAGTATTCCCTTGGGAAATCACTATCCTCTCCACACATAAACTTCTCCTGTTTTCCTAAGCACACTCTCAGTTATGTGGTGGTCCTCTACCTTGTATGGTTTCTGGACCCAGTCCCAATTACACAGATTGGGCTCCTGAGCTTGATCCCACAGCCACTATGCAACACAGTGGGAATATGGCTTCTGCTTTGGCTCTCCACAGACAATTAAGAAACATGGGGCATCTTTCTCACATGTGGATATAGTGTAGCTCACCCTCTGAGTCAGTCTGACGGTATCCCTGATGTCTGATTTCTCTATACCAAGACACGTCATGGTGCCAACAGAAATGTAGGTTTTCTTGGTCCTCCTCCCTGATTTCCCTATGATGTATTAACTCCTGCAGTCACCAGTGTATTGGAGGGCTTTTTAAATTTTATTTTATTATATCCAGGCTTCTGAGTCAGCTAGATGTCCAGAATTTAATTCCAGTAAGATCATTCTTTTCACCCACTTCACTAAGAAGCTATCGATCTGCTTTCATAGTCTCATGCCGTGGAGTTGCTTGGGAAGTAACCTCCTCTACTGCTTCATCTTACCCTCTTTGGGCACTATTTTAAGTGATTTGCATGCATCATATCAGTTAATCCTCACAACAGTATAATTGTTATTATCTCTATTTTACAGAACATGAAGCTGATGTGCAGAGAAGCTATATAATTTCTTCAAGACCACACACACCTTAGAAAGCTATATAATTTGTTCTAGGCCACACACTTTTTTTTTAATTTGATACCCTAACATTTATTGATTCTTGGTTTTATTTCCTCAGCATACTATAGTGATATACACACACACACACACACACACACACACACACACACATACATACATACACACACACACACACATACCTGGGTTGTTAGCAATGCAATTCATGATAGTTAAATTACGGAACCAGCCTAGGTGCTCATAAACAGACAAAAGAGTAAGGAAAATATTGTGTATATATTCAATAGAGTTTTATTCAACCATAAAAAATAAAATTGTGTCATTTGCTGGTTAATGGATGAAACTAAAGAATATCATGTTGTGTGAAATAAACTAGACTCAGAATGTCAAAGGTTGAATATTGTCTCTCATGAGGAATCTAGAGAGAGAAAAAAGGGAAGAAAAAAGATAACCTTATGAAAATATAAGGGGGCTGGGATTGTGGCTAAGTGGTAGAGCACTCACCTAGCACGGGCAGGACCTGGGTTCGATCCTCAGCACCACATAAAAATAAAGGCATTGTGTTGTGTCTCTCTACAGCTAAAAAATAAATATTAAAAAAAGAAAATAGAAGGGAGACCAATAGAGTAGAGGAAAGGGATCAATAAGGGAGAAAGGGAGTGCATGAGGAAGTATCAGAGGATGAATTCTACCAAATTGTGCTGTCCAGATATAGAAAAAATATAACATGTTGAACCTCCACATGCTCCTCCTCTGTGTCTCTCTCCCCATCTCTCTCCCTCCCCCCCCCGTGTGTGTGTGTGTGTGTGTGTGTATAAAATTATGTCATTATAATACTCTAATCAGAATAATAGTAATTGAAGGGAGTTCAACAAATTAAAACAAGCAGATCAGGAGAAAGGAGGGTAATAATGCATTGGGGAATAAGATCAAATTATACTATGTGCCTCTATAAATATGGCATAATGAATTCTACTATTGTGTGTTATTATAATGCAATTATTGAAACTCCATTTCCAGCTGGCCACAAGCAGCTTATGTTAATTTATTTCTTTCTGTTTAGACAGGGCATATATGCTTTAGTCTGACAGGTTCCCACCTACATTTCACTTATTTATCTACTTGGCTAATATAGGACTTTGCATTTATGACCCGTGGTTTGGTTGAATTCCATATTGGTAATTGAAAATTAGAGAGTGAAACTGAATTACCCATCACCATAAAGAAAGTTGGTAACAAAATAATACTAAAAGTAAATATTTTTGACCATTAACTCAAAGTTTATTTCCACTGCATTGTGTAGCTTTTTTCTGTATCTGAATAAGTTTTTACTACCAATGCTCTCTCAAGATATCATTCATTGTGCTCATTATTTCCTTCATAACTAGCCTCAATATTCACTATCTATACACAGTCTTCTCAACTAATCTGTTCTGATTCTAATCACAAATATACTCAGCAACCTCTTAGCATATATTAATTTATACTTGCTGATATGCTGCTTTATAAAGCATTTAGTCATTTCCTGTTTTGTGTTTTGTTTTCTCACCTATATTAAGCTTAAGACTGAAGTTGGTCTAAGGCAGACTTATAAAGCTGGTAAAAATTGAATTCAATAGAATTCAAAGAAGTTCAAACTTCTTTCTCTGATCTTTTGATTACCCAGAGCTCACACTTATATTCTTTTTATAATCCTCTAAAAGATTTAAGTGAATGCTTCAGATACTGGTCATTTTCTAAGAATCCACAAACTATAATGCTGAATTTGACAGAAGTCAGATAATGTTGATATGACAAACACATTTTAAATTTTTGAATGTTAATGTTTTTAGACAAGAAATTCCATTTCTAGTTAATCATAGGCACCTTTAATTCAAATTCAAGTTAACAACAGGCCCCTTTTAACTAGCTTCATAGACCTTATCTGATTTATTTTCCTAGCTATAATAAGTACTTGGTTTTGTGTGTCTTGTATCATATTTTTCATTTAGATTGCTGCATTATTCCAAAAAAATCTATTTCCACTTTGTCCCAGATTTGAATGCCAATCTTGTTCCCTCTTATATATTTAGGTAATGTAGGTAATCTTCACAAAATATCAGTCTGCCTTGTATTTCAGTTACCCATTCCCTGATGGTAAAGATATGAAAGACATTTGGAGGAACTTCTTAGAATCTCTAAGAACATCAGTCCGTGTTGTTAGTTTTATAAATGTTGTCTTTTTGCCCCTGAAAAACTATTCACAATGCAATTAAAATCTCATAACTGGACAAACCAGAAAAAAGAAAAGCAAATAATTCAAAACTTATTTCAAAAGACTCTATCTACTTATATCCTTATAGAGAAAAAAAAAAAAGAACTTATAAAACTACCATGGGCTAAGGATGTAGTTGAGTGGTAAAGTGCATCCTAAGCATGCACAAACCTCTTGAATTGATATCCAGCACCACCAAGAAAAAAAAAAAAAAAAAAAACTTCCAGTAATTGTAGCCATGAAATCCTGGCTGAAACAAAGAAATGGTGATTCCAATCAAAGTAAAACACCTTGTAAAGACATATTAGTCTGGTGCACTTCTCATTGACTTTACTCTTTAGTTCTATTACCAAATATCTATAGTGTTTTGCTAATGAAATAAGATTAGACCCTAGATTTCATCTAAATAGTCTAGAAAAGATATCCTTAATATGTTTGTGAAATATCACTTTGAAAATTATGGGCTAAGAATCTGTATTTTATTTCATATTTACATCTTAAAAATATTATACATTGTTCTGATGTACATTAATATATATTGAAAACATGGAGCTATTTTCTTGAAAAATAGCTCCAGAAGTAATTACACTGAAGTTGAGTATATTTATATACAGAATAAATATTACAGATGAAATGAAAATATCTGCAAAACTAATAATTCAATTAAAATAGAAGTTTTAAACACATAACAGAATATGCTTTAGAGACATAGAGAATGACAGAGATGAAACCCCTTAAGGAGTAATTCATTGCTAAGGTGTATATAATGGGAAAAAATTTGTTAATCTACATAATCTATGACATTCATTAAACTACTATTTGGTAGAACTTTTAATTCTTCAAAGAAAACTTTATCCTGACTTTTGTTTACTTGTTTCATTTTTCCCTCAATATTTTTTCAAATCTAATTTTTAACTAATCCAAGTAGTCATAAAATTATATATAAAAATAAAATTGATTTGGTGATTATGATAGCAGCAGGACAGTTTTTAGATACTTTCCAAAATCACCTATAAAAACAGACTAGGAAAGTAAACAGACAGACAAACATAAAACATATACATCATCTTTTAAAAACTAGAAAAGAAAGTATTCTTACTAATCTGAAAATTCAAGATTGGGAAAAAAAAAAGCACCAACATGTAGATACATCCATATGGTATTAGTAAGTGTGAGGAGGGAAATGACAGATCATCTAACAAGTGAGAACTGGAAAGACCTAAAATAACCAGCATTCACTCCATGAAAATTACATTAGTCCAATTTGAGAATAGCAGGAGAAAGTGGAAATGTTTTTAATTTACAGAAGAATAAAGTAATCCAAAGAAAGGTTGAAAGGGTTGAATCTGTGCCCTGTGAAGTTATCAAAGTAGCAATCTGAAAAACCTTTCTTAGACAAGACCCCATATTGAACAAAATTCTCAAATTGAGCATTAGATTTTTGCAAGATTGTAGAATCTACAAATGGAGTAAGTGTGAAAAAGATCCAGATAAAAGTCAAATCGGATAATATAAACAGTATATATCAGAGAGAAAGACATAGTTTTAAAGATCTCTTTGTGAAAACAATAAGAAGGAGCTCTAGAGCCACAAGCTGGAAAATCTCTCCTAACCCACCCTTCCTACCAAATACTCAGAAAAACAATGATATATTAAAATAATCAAAAGAAAATTATTGGGGTTTAATTCCATCCAAACTGCTAAAGCGAAAGTATATAAAAAACAGACTAAGTACCTTATATACAACAAAAAATACTCCATAATGACATTTCCACACAAAAACCCTGATATTTCAAAAGAACTTCAAATAAATTAAGTAAATAATAGAAAATATGAAATGGCATAAATAAGACTATACATCATCAATATACCACAATGAAAACCAATATTTAACTATATATCAGTTTTTAAAAAATATATAACATGCTCAGTTTTTAGTATAAGAAGCTAAGATCTCAGAAAATGAGACAATAGAACTCAGGAAAGAATTAGAAATTAATCAAAAAGTTATTACATAATAAATTCAAAATCAGAAGAAACATAGCTATAATATTCAGAAATAAAAGATGAAGAGATATTTTTATTTCATTCAGTTTTTAAATTTTCAAAGAAAATTAGAACTCACTATTTTCTCCAAGAATAGGTAGAAGAGTCATGAATATGTATCCCAATGCCATCATGATTTACTAAACATTTATGTGGTTTGGATTATACAGCACAATTTTAAAAAATGGTTAGTAAATACATTACCGACTCATATCAAACAACATAGTTCTTAAAACGTCATTACCTTATATGCTATTCAAAATTTTATGGTCGCCATTATTTTCTGCACACTGCTTCAAATCATTATAGATTTCTAAAAGTCAAAGGGTTTCTTAATGCTCTAATAAGCAAAGAAATATTAAATCTATAAACACTTTTTAATTTTCAATTTTATTTTGTACATTGGGGATTGACCTCAGTTGTTTCACATGCTAGATAAACACTGCACCATTGGGCCACATACCCAGCCCTGCAATCTCTATTTTAATTAATTAATTAAGTATATTGATTGGTACAACATCACTTTATTTCTTTGGTTTTCAACTTCACTACTGCAATGCAATTTCAGTCCTCCATCTGCTTGGCCACCCTGCTGTCCCTCACTGAAAATGGGGCTCAGGCTCAGTAAAAAAGTAGGGTCCTCAACAACTATCCAGTCTGGCACAGGCCTTGGGGGTACCCAGTGGATGGATCAGGTATTCTTACCACCCATTTCCACACTTCTTTCATGGAACAGGCTAGCCTTTTAAGGTGGCCTCAGGTATCTGAGGGCCTTGCATTTGAATTTATCCATGGTTCCTCCTATGGATCACTGAAGATATATATTCTGCCCACCAGAACAGATGGCCATGTTCTAATACTCCACTTGTCCCCAGGTAAAACTTAAATCAGCTTTAACTAACCAGTCTTTCTATATCCCTCACAAGCATACAGTTTTATAGCTTCCAACACTGGCAAGCAGTCCTAGCCAACCCATTAAAAAATTTAAAAACCTAAAACACAAAAATAAAAATAGAACCAGCAAACCAGCAAACAACCAAAGAGGACATCTTTGTTCCTGCAGCTTTCTAAAGTAAACTATATGGCTGATTTTTGAGTTTCTCTGACCTGGAGCTAGAAAATAATAAAAATATACACTTTGAGTCAGGGTACACACTATGGAACCCAAATAAAATAATTGGAGAGGACAATGAAGGAGAACCAGGCTCTGAACTCCTTGTAAGAGGGGAAGCTCTTGGAATGGAATCTTGTCTACAAGAACAGCTTTCAAGGCCTGGCCTTGAAATTTTTGGTGGCAAGTGTGTTGATCATCAGCTTGTGGCCACCCCTGACACCAGCCCACAGTGGAAGCCGTCCTACTGGAATTGATTGGTAGAGAAACTAGTGGCCGTAGTGGGTGACAGTCCATACACTTCTACTATGGAGCCAGTCCTTCCTCTCTCAGGGACTCCTCTCTGGGTCTCCTCTAGGTCATTTTCTAAAGAAGCCTCCATTGGTAGAGTTTTTGTATGTAGAGCCACTAGAGCTGTCATATTCCTGTCAGCTTCTTTCTTTTTCTCCTTGGCCTTTGCTCCTCACTGCCCAAGGAAGGGGTCTGCATTTGAAGTTTGGACAGGTCTCTGGGCCAGCTCCAGGAAAGACTCTTACAGATGCAAAAGGTGCAGGGTATCAGAGAGGGGTGTGACAGAAGGACAGTTGCCCATGCAGCACCTGCTTTGTCACAGCCCTGTGCAGGCACCTCTGCTAATGACAAAAGGGCACCTAAGAGTCAATAATTGTCCAGCAGGGAAGGGTGTTCCTCATTTGTTCCTTTTCTTGCTCCTTCTCCTATCTCATGCTTCCAATGAAGTAGGGGTCCTTCCCCAACAGACACTAGCTGTGGTGTTCCATAGTTGTGAGAGTTGGAGCAATCCTGAAACTGGGGTTCCTCCAATAATTCTTTTGCCACCAGTTTTAATAGGTGGACCTTGAGATGCCAGGAAACCTGTGTTTGAAGCAGCAATCTGATACCAGAGTGTTCAGAAAGATGCAATGTTCCAGGTACAACTTGGACTTGATACTATCAGTAAGGAGAGCCTCAGCCCCTCAGCAGTCCTCTCTGCTGGCAGCTTTTCCAGTGCCTCTATGTTTAGGGACTCACTCAGGGCTGTGGCTGGGGCTGAGCAAGCACCAGAGACCAGCAACTTGCCCTTCCATTCATAGTAGGTGGAACGGGAGATCTTGTGAGAATGACCCAAGGAACTTTTTCGTGCTTTAACCACAAAATGCCCCCCCCATTGGAAGCTATCCTACAGGAAGAAGAAGCTGGTGGCTAACTTCTGCTCATGCTCCTGGAACTGCCACCACCAGTGGTAGAAGATTCTCTTGATAATAATGTAGCACTCACAGAGGTAAGAGTAGCTGAAGTCACTGTCACCACTGAGTAGCTTCAGACCTTGGCCAGTGATGGCAGCAGTGCCAGGGATGGGAGATGGGGGCCAGCCTGGAAGCACCATAGTCCTAGTGAGAGAATGGCCAGACCACATGATGTGCACTGTAGAGGACATTTTGTCAAAGCAAAGGGTCAGACAACATGGTTAAAGTGGGGCCAAATTGTGAGGTTTCTCCTAGTTTAGATGGTGTATATGTTGCTCTGAATGTTGGAGGCAATGACATACAAGTCCTATAAATTGGAAAAGCTGTTAGAGCAGGTGACATTGATGTCCACATAAAAGATGGTTTCCAGCATGGCAGGTGGCAAACTGGTCATCTTGTGGGAACTTCTCAGAGCTCAAGTTCTAGTACACAATCTGCAGCATCACCTTGGAGTCAATCATGCTCTGAAGGTAATAATGTCAGTGCAGCAGCATCTCCACCACAGTGCAGATATACAGCTCCAGGTTGAGTCCAACCTCTCCCCACAGCAACATACTCACTGTCTTAAACAGAAAGCTGCCTTTGCCCTGGCATGCCAACAGCTGCATATTCTGTGGAGCATCCTCTAGGTAGAGAGGTTCAGGGAAAACAAGTCTACCTCCAGCACCTGGAGCTCTGGGCCCTCCTTCCAGACTGGTGGGGGAGTGAAGGAAAGTAGTACCTGCTTGGCCTCCAGGGTGGCACTAATGACACACTCCAGGCTCTCATATTCCATTGTGTCCTGTAGCTGCCTCACCACATGATACAGCATCTGGTCCTGAGAAGTCATCCTAAATTCACAAAGTAGTGTCTGGATACTTCTTAAAAATATACAAGTAAGAATTTCAGTAAGGAACAAATTCTGAATAATAAAAGAATAAAAAAAAAGTTTTAAGAGAAAGTGACATAAAGAGATGAGCAAGAATGATCTTACATATGTATAAAAGGAGTGACAGAGGGGGAAACATCAAAGATAAGAAAGTATAAAATGGTAATATCAATAATTAAAGTACTGGAGTATAGTTCAGTGGTGGATTGCTTGCCTAACACACATTAGGTAATGTATTTGATCCCTAGTATTGAAAAACAAAATCAAGTATACTATTTTGGAAAACATACAAACAAAATGTGAAACTCTATACAGTCATGCATCACTTAATAAAGGGAATACCTTCTGAGAAATGTCTTATTATTGCATCAAAAATGTGACATAATCATATAACCACTGCCATATATGTGGTCCATCATTGAACAAAACATCATCATGTGGCACTTGACTGTATTCAAAGAGCACAGTATGTAGTTGGGAGAAAAATCCAAGTGTGAGAAATATCAATACATGTTTTAATAAACCTACTAGACATTGAGAAAAAACAACTGGACATAGAAGGATATATATATATATATATATATATATATATATATATATATATATATAATTGTCAGAATTTTCAAACATAAATCCAATAAAATCTATTTATCCTGCTGATTACAAGTAAAATGCAGAATATCAACAACAAAAATCAATAGCATGAATACTCTGTAAAGCAAAAAAAAGGAGGCAGAATAGGGAGTGTCAAAGTCCAGAAATGATCCATATATGATGAATTAATTACCTGCTTTTTCTATTTTTTATTGTAACTTTGAGTCAAATAAGGAACCCCACTTGAAGAATATCCCGAACAAATCTCAATCATCTAAACTGCCTTCATGTCTAAAGAACAACAACAACAACAAAGCCCAATACAGATTATGTATATTGAGAGAGATGTTTCCCAAAAGACAGAGTTGAAGAGGGATTCCCTAATACTGTGAAAGAATCTGCAAAAGCCCTAAGATCTTTTGTGAACAGCACATATTTGGGAGACATCCAAAGCAGCATAAACAAAGGCTTTTATAATGAAGCTTAATATTGGTACTTCTACCCACAAATGAGACAAGACTTTCTGTCTACCTTATTGCATTGATTGCTTGCTAAAACAAATATTCACCAAAGGATTTTCTATTTATACACAGAAAATATTTTTTCTTATTTATAAAGTTCTATCAGTTTTGACAAATTCAGGAATTTGTGTTACTAGCACCACCACAATCAAGATACAGAACAGTTTCATCACACAATGACAAGTTTCATTGCCCTACTTTTGTAGTCAAATCCATTATTCAATTGCTTTCTTGGGAGTGGGGAATTTTGAAAAGTTTAGGGATGCAAGTTGGAAAAGCTTTATAATTACATAAGCAGACTTTAATTGGGCAATTCTGGTGGGAGCTCAGAAGACCAGGATGCCAATAGGACTGTGGACAGTAAAGACTGGGCTCATGATGTTTCAGACAAGAGGATTCTATTGGAAATTGAACTAGAGGTCATTCATTGTATGTTCTGTTAAAGAATCTGTCTACATTTTGTCCATGTACTGAGACTTTTTATGAAGTTCAATTTAAATGTGATGGACTAATTATTTGTCTGAGAAATGCAGCACAGCATTTAGGCAGTGACATGAATATTGTTGGCAGTGTTTAAAGTTACTGTGATAGTCAGGAGCAGAAAATAGAGCATGAAGTTTAGAAAAACTTGAAGTTTGTCCAGAAAAGTGTAAGTAAAATGGGTGTTAAGGAAGTTGTGGTCGTTAAAGACCTTATAGCCACTAAACAGATACTAAGTACTTTATAAGAAAGAATAGAAAATATGACTTGTGGGCATCTTAGGCATTGGCAAGACAATGCCTATCTTAGGCTCAAGTGTGTAAAAGTAAAAATTATTTGAAAAGAGGCCATGGGGGCACTCTGCTTCCACAAAAGTTGTTTCACCATGCACAGCCACCCAGGTACTCAGTCTCCTGCTTCCTGGTCCCAGGAAACTTGAATACTGTTCAAGGTGTTGGCAAACCTTGGTTTCAACAATTTGGTGCTGGTTCTACAAGAATACAGGACGCTGCAATTAGAGATCATGGAGGCTGACCTTTCAAAGAAAGACTCATCCACTGAGCTTTCAAAGAAAGACCTGAGAGGCTGAGAAAAATGTTTCAGGTTCAGAGTACTTATAGACTTTCCCTGAGTGAGTAAGGCATGAAAATGTGAGAAGGAAGCCAAACATCTAGTACAGATGCCCAAGATTAAGAGATTCCAGTAACATGGGAAATGTACTATAAAAAACTGCAGGAATCAAGCAGAGAGAATCAAGAGATAAAGACCATGTGGGCTGCAATCAGTAAGGTCATTGAGTTGGAGCTGGATAAGCCCTTTGCTCCACGAGATGCATGTGGACATATTTGACTTATTTGCCCAGCTGGATTTTGGTCTTGCTTTGGTCATATCTCTGCTTTCTATGCCCCTGTTTCTCTCTTGTTTAATGGAAATATTTATATTGTGCCATTATATACAGGATATATATATGATTTTCTTTTCATGTTTTATAGGAGCTCCTGCTAACAATATGCCTTGAGACTCAGAATAAACTTTGAACTTGAAATTTTGGGCAACACTGAAACTATTAAGATTATGTCAATGGGGACACTTGGGAATGGACTAAATGTATTGTGTATTGTGAGATGGGCATGAGCTTTGGGGGCAAGGGGTGCAATGTTATTATGTAGATATGAGATATTTCCCCAAAAGCTAACATGAGACACAATGCTAAGAATTGTCAGATGTGAAATTATTTGATTGTGAGAGATGGATCCTAATCAGTGGATCATTCCTTTGATAATAATTAACTTGGTGGTAACTGTACACAGTTGAGTGTAGTTGGAGGAGATAGGTCACTGAGGCTTGTCTTGAGGGCTAATGTTTTGTCCCTGGACAGCAGAACTGGAACTCTCTCTGCTTCCTGTTGCCATGTTCTGAACTGATTATTCTGCCATGCCTTTCCACCATGATGTTCTACCTCACCTCAGGTCCAGAGTTATGTACTCAGCTAACCATAGACTAAACCTCTTAACCATGAGACAAAATAAACTTTTCCTCCTCTGCTTTGTTCTGTCAGGTGTTCAGATCATAGCAACTAAAAGTTGACTAAAACAGATTGCAATATTATTTTTCCTATGTGGATATATCCATTGTTAATTTTTACTAAATTATTCAAATATTTATTATTTTATTTTTAAATATAATAAGTATATTAGTATATTATGACTACATTTTTCTAAACAACCAGACTAAAGCAAATTTGTGAAGAATGACATATTTCATCATCTTCAATTTAATTAACATCTCAGTCAGTAAAACATAACTGTATCCTGTACCTATGTTTTCATTCAATTTGTTTTGCTTTGTTACTTAATTAAAGCATAACAGGAACTCTTGCCTTGTAGTTATTGGCAAATAGAGACATATTTTAATAGTTTTTCAGATGATTATGCATATCCTTTTTTGCTCCTATACTGAAACTCAGCAAAAGGTTCTTTCTTAAATGTAAATTGTAAAGTGGAATATAGAACTATATCAGTAAATTTTTTTCTACCCTGTTGTATAATGACTCTTTTATCTTTTATGTTTTAGATATTCTTTTATTCCATAGATGAAGTTATATCATCTTAAATTGTTTTTTAAAAAAGTAAAATAGTATCTTTGCATTCATGTAAACATAATGCTCACCTTTGAGACCTATTAATAGTACCAGACCACACTTTGAGAACTGATGTCTACAGGTTCCTTTTTCATTGTTGCATATTAATTGCACAGAATGGTGGATTTCATTGTGATTATTAGCATATGTATATAGCATAGTTTGATCAATTTCATTCCCTAAAACCTCCTCTTGCCTTCCCTGTTCTCCCTTTTCATTCTATTGGTCTTCTTTCTACTTTTGTGATATTCTTCCCTGCCAAATGCACTCTAGCTTCTATATATGAAGGGAAATGTGTGATATTTCTCTCTATGGGTCTGGCTCACCACACTGAGCGAGATTCTTTCCAATTCTACCAATCTTTCTGCAGGTGAATGGATCCCCGTTGTGTACACATGCTAAAAAGGAAAAGATAAAGAAGAAAAAAGATAAAGAAGAAAACTATAAAAGCAAAACAGCGAGGAAGTTTTTTTAAAAAAAACAGAGTTCAGTGACTTATGGCATAATTTCAGTCACTCTAATATACTATAACTAGAAAACCATAGGAGAAAGAGGGGAGAAGGGAATGCAAAACAAAGAATATGGATATATAGAATTATATTACAAAAATGGAAATAAAATACCAAGACAGCAGGAATCACATTTTTTATATATATGATAAGGTAGAATTCAGAACAAAATACCTCAAAGTAGAAAAGGTTGCTTTATAATATAAGTAGTTAAAATTTATAATAGTGTTATAATAGTTATTATTACTATTATTATTCTGCAGAAAATGAATAGCAATGATTTTAATAAAACAGAAACTACAAGTGATGCATGGATGAATAGAAAGAAGCATATTAATAAATAGGACTTTAGCATACCTCCTTCTTTTCAACACAGATCATATGGAAAAAAATTGTAACATTATAGGAGAATTTAACAGGTAACAAGTAAAAAATATCCGAAAGATATGTAGAATTCTGTTTATATAAAATGCACTTTCTTCTCAAATGTCTATGAAACATTCACAAAATTACCTATATCTTAACCTCGAAGAAAATTATGATACTTTTCAGAGTATAAAAATAATACAAACTGCATTTTTACTGCAATGGAATAAAACTAAAAATTAACATTGCCCTTTCTGCCAATGTACTTTCACTTAAAAGATTAGAATAAAGCATAATACTAAATAGTTTTAGTCAAACAGAAAATGAAAGTAAAATGACATGATTTGTTAAGTTTAGTGGTAACAAAAATGTGAAATATGAGAATCTATGATACACAACTGAGTATTAAATGAAATTAGATAACATTTAACACCTACATAAAACACCTTAATAAAATAATTAAACATGTTAAAAACTGTTAAAAATACAATAAAACATACTAAAAAGAAATAGAAGAAAAAATAAATAGAGGCAGAAATCAATAAGTCATAATAAATATAGAATTGATAAACAAAACCAAAATATAATTCTTAAAATGCTGACAAACTGTTAGTAAAGTCACAGTTAACCTATTAACCTAATCAAAACTAAATGGGAGGAAGCTCACATACACAAAATTAGAAACGACAAAGGGAAGATAACCATTACAGTAGAGAACTGCTGGGCTTTTCTTAATTATTTTATTAGTGCATTATACGTGTGCATAAAAAAAAAAAAACATGGGGCCTGGGTTGTAGCTCAGTGGTAGAGTCCTTGCCTAGCATGTGTGAGGCACTGGGTTTGATCCCCAGCACCACATAGAAATAAACAAATAAAATAAAGGTATTGTGTCCATCTACAACTAAAGATATATTTTTTAAAAAATCACTACTTTGTATAACCCTGTGTGTAAATAATTTTGACAACATAGATAACACTATTTTAAAATGCTGCTTAACAAAATTCACTATAGTGGAGAAAGTATAAATAAACCACTACAGGAAATATTTTAAAGTCTTATTCCTGTAAAAAATAAATGAAAACTCAAACCACTTAGATATTTCACAGGAAGAATTCTAAGAATTTCAGTAAACTCTAAAAATAAGAATATTCCAGTATAAATTAAACTATTTGGAGCATTAACAATAAATAAAACTGCCAAATTTATCTTAAAAAGCAAATGCAAATCCAAAAAACAAACAAAAAATATACTGAGAAAAATCATTTCTCTCTCTTATACTTTCTCCTCAACCCCTTATTTTTGGATTAGCTTCTGAATATCATAGAAAACATTCAACCTTTGATCTGGGGGACTTATTTCACCTAACATGATAGTCTCTACTCTGGAAAGCAATATGGACATTGCTCAAAGAACTAAGGATGGAACACTATATGACTAATCTATCTTACTCCCTGATACATATCCAAATGATTTAAAATCAGCATACTACAGTGATGCCGCCACATCAATGTTTATAGCAACACAATTCACAGTAGCCAAGCAATGGAACCAACTTAGGTGTCCTTCAATAGATGAATAGATAAAGAAAATGTGGCACATAGACACAATGGAGTATTACTCAGTGATAAAGAAAAATTAAGTTATGGCATTTGTCAGTAAATGGATGAAACTGAAAACTATCATGATAAATGAAATAAAGCAGTCCCAAAATGTATATATATGAGTATATTACATTGAATCACAACATCAAGTATATCTGCAAAACACTGGTTTGAAAAAAAATACAACTACAAAAATTTATAGAAAGATCACTAGAGTGGATGAGGTAGATCAGAGTGAAGGAAGAAAGGGGAGGAGAAAGTGCTAAGAACTGAGTTAAAACAAATTATATCCATGCCTCTGTGATTATGTCAAAACATATCCTAGTTTAATATAAAACTAAGAAGAATACATAAAAAAGGCAAAAAAAAAGAAAGAAGAAGGAAAAATTGTACAGTCCTAAATGTTGCAAAAATAATGAATTAAATATAAAGAAAGCGGGGAGTACAAATACAGATATAAATATTGATACACACAAACCAGGGAGGATTCATTACAAATAACCAAGGGTGGTTCAATGGTTCAATACTAAGAGATCCTTGAATATTATTCATCCTAAAGTGAAAAATCTCAGAGAATATCCACATGTGCAAAAATCATTCCTATAAAAGCAAACTATTTCTTTACTATGATACAATATAATATCTTATGTGCATAAGAATTAGAAAGGAATTTATATTTGTATATATAGAATATTTAAAAGAACTAATATTAAAAAGTCTACAAAATATGTAAGAACTTAATTAGGAAGTTGTAAAAGTAACACAGAAAAAATCGATAGCTTTCACATCTATGTAAACAAAAATCATGTAGAAGATACAGTTGAAGACCCTATTTATGATAGCATAAGAGAAAACTAAATATGTAATCATAAAACTAACAAGAAATGTCTAAAGTTTATGTAAAGAAAAGTAATACACTCCTGAAAATACAAAAGTAGACTTGAATAAGTTGAAAGACATAACATTCTTGAATAGTGCTATAAACTGAATTGTAACCCCCCCACACACACTAAAATTCATGAGAGAAAGAGATATCTCCACCATGTGATAACATGGCAAGAAGGCAGTCATCAACAATCAGGCAGTGGGAATTCACTAGGAACTTGATGGTCCAGGACACTGATTTTGGATTTCCCAGCCTCCACAGCCATGAGAAATACATGTTTGTTATTTAATTAATTCAGTCTCTGGAATTTTGTTATAGCTAACCAAACAGAATAATATATATTTTAGTACTGAAATGTAGAGTGCTGCTATAAACATAACTAAACAGGTAGAAGTGATTTTAGAACTGTGTAATGGGTAAAATCTGGAAAAGTTTTAAGGTGCGTGCTAGAAATATTGATGTAAAGGGTAATCCAGTTGAACTCTCTAATGGAAATGAGGAACATTTTATTAGAAATTGGAGCAAATGCAGTCTTTAATTTAAATAGCAAAAAATGGCTCTCCTGTGTTCTAGTGTTTTGCAAATGGTAGAACTTGTGAGTGATGAAATAACATATTTCTAAGCAAAGTTTTGATGGAAGTTTGGTTCAGATAAGTGATGAAGAAATAATTGTTAAAAAACAAGGATGCAGAACTTAAAGGTTGAGAGTGTTCTCAGTCTATAAATATTGCAAAATTGAAGAAAGTTTTTCCAAAGAGAATAGTAAGGGAGTGACTTGGGAGAAATTTAATAAGAAAACATCGTTGCACTCAGGAATTTAATCAGCCATTTCAATAGCAAAAAATAAATAGATATGTAATCATCAAGAAAAATTCTGCCAATGTGAATTAATGGGACAGAAAAACAAATGAAGTGAAGCAAGTCTGTTGAACTTATTTTATCAATCAAACATAGAATGATTTGGCTGCTGATGCATGCTATTTGTCAAGAAAAGAGAAGAAGGACCCCAAAGTGACACACAGATCATCAAGGTCATCACCCAGCAGAGTTTGGAGAACAAGACCACCTTGGGGACACAACCACTATCCATCAGAACCTCAGAGGAGGGACTGCACTCATGTGGGTTTTGAAGGTAGGGCATCAAACCAGGGGGAACCATTCTCAATTCATAAGATCTAGTGAAATTTGTGTCCCAAAGTTATGGGCTTGCTTGGGACCCATGATGCTTTCCTTCTTTCCTATTTTTCCCTTTAGAATGGAAATGTCTACCCTATGCTGGTCATACCATTGTTATTTTTGGAAGCACATAATTTGTATGGTTTTACAGATTCATACCTGGAAAGAATCTGCCTCAGAATAAACTGTACCTGAAATTTCATCCACATAGAATTTATATAATATTTAGATGAAATTTTGAAATTTAGACTTTAGAGTTGATAAAGGGGAAAGATTAAGATTTGAAATGGAACAAATACATTTAGTATGTGAGAAGTCCATGGATATGTGAGAATCAGAGGAAGAATTCTATGTACTAAGTTCTCTTCCACCAAAATTCATGTTGAAGCTTGAATCCCCAATGTGCTGACATATGGAGAATGGCCTTTAAGGAATTAACTGGAATAAAAAGAACATGATGGTAAGTCCCTTATGATGGGATTAGTAGCTTTATTTAAAAAAGGGGAAGAGAAAGGTATTTCTCTATCCACCATGTAAGAAAGTGGTTATCTGTAAGCCAGGAAGATAACTCTCACTAGGAAAAAAAAGTCAGCCAGCACCTTGATTTTGGACTTCACAGCCTTCAAATTTGTGAGAAATAAATATCTATTGTTTAAGCCACCTAATCTATGGTATTTCTTTTAGCAGCCAGAGTATACTAATACAGACAGGAAAATGGGAAATCATAATAATTTCAATTAACCATAAATCATTACTTTAATGCAATCTTAATAAAACTTCCATAGTTTTTTTTTCTGTGAAACAAGACATAGTAATTACAAAGTTTACACAGAAGATTAAACAATCATAGCTTGGAAAACCCTTAGACAAAAGAGCAAGTGGAATATTTCAATGCCAGCTTTTAAACAGTCACTATAAAGCCTCTATAATTAAAATAATATGGCATTGAATCATAAATATATAGGCAGATTAATGGAACTGAGTAAAAAAATCCAATTAAAATATATAAATTAGCTTATGCTAAAATTGTCTTATTTTGCATTCCTCTAGAAAGAAATCCTGAGACAAATATTACAGTTCATTTGTGCAGTGATCTGAGGAAATACCAATAAGGTAGTGCGGAAGGGAAACAGGAAATGGGAACTAGTCAATTAAAGGTTTGTTATCAAACAGATTACTTCTGTGTGTATTCAGAATTTACTTCAACTCTGTAATTCTGGAAAAAACATATGCCTCAGGGTTATCCCACTTAAAGATTAATTTGTTAGCAAGTTTTATTAGTCATCATGGGCTACTTGTGTGGGGTATTAATTCCCAAGTATTTCCAGCCTCCCTTGTGTTGGCAGACTGGGTTCTGATAGCCAAAGATTTTTCAGGTTATTAAAAGAACTCTGTTACTGGAAGTCCTGGATGCACTAAGGTGATAAGGGCAAAGGGATATAAGGAGGGTTCCTATAGTTTCTGTTTCAGATGGAAGCTCAAGTCAGTAAGGAAAATGTGGACCTCTTAATAATTGGCAAAAGGATAACTGGATAGCCATATGGTAGAAATAACAAAATGTCTCTGTTCCTCAAGCTATACAATAGGGCAAACTCTACCAGTATTAGACATTTAAGAATATAAAATGAAACTATACATGTACTAGAAGAAATATGGCTAAATTAAATTATAATTTGGGAGTATACGACTTGAAATTCAGAAACAATATTGGAAAATATTGATTAATTTTATTATGTATTTTTAAAATTTATGTAAGAAAAGATACTCATTATAAAACAAAAACAAATGGCAAAATTAGAAAAAAATCTATACCACCAAGAAAGGTTTAACATTACTAATATGTAAGTAATTTTAATAATAGAGCAGAGCGACCAATCACATTCAAAACTGAACTAGACAAATAAGTTGTTAGTTCACAGAAAAATGAAAATAGCCTTGCCGGGTGCAATGATGCATGCTTATAACCCCAGTGGCCTGGAAGGCTGAGGCAGGAGTACTAAATTCAAGGCCAGCTTCAGCAACTTAGTGAAGCCCTAGGCAACTTAGCCAGACACTGTCTCTAAATAAAATATTCTTTAAAAAAGCTAGGGATGTGGGCTGGGGTCATAGCTCGGTGGTAGAGTACTTACCTAGGATGTGTGAGGCACTGGGTTCAATTCTCAGCAACACGTATAAATAAAATAAAACAAAGGTCCATTGACAACTTAAAAAAAATGCTGGGGATGTGACTCAATGGTTAATTTCCCCGAAGTTCAATCCCTGGTACCAAAAAAAAAAAAAAAAAAAGCAAATAGCCTTGATCTTGATTCTATTGTTTCTTGTGAGTGAGAACTAGGATTCTTAACTTTGGTGAAAACAGATACAGATGTAAGATCAAAGAAGTTAATTTAAAACTGTGATCTGGAATTTGAATTTTAAGTATCAGTATGAACTTATGAATTATTTTATTTTTAAAATAAATTCTTAGCTATTTTCACTGAAAATACCTAGGAATAATGACCAACCCAGGAACAAGGAGCACTCCTAGTACCTAGGTTGTGGTCTTGAAAAAAACATTCCCTCTAAAATAAAGCGCTGTTACTTGGAGAAATTCAAGGTTTGGGGCAAGAAATGTACAAGATGAGCCTGGAACATCTTGTCATACCAGAAATAATAAAGCTATTATTAGACTACTGGGAGCTGTGTCAAAAGGACTCAGTAGCCAAATTTAACAGACTCCCACAGGTCAAAGACAGACAATTTGAACACCCATAAGAATAATAACTCTCATGGATTGAAACACATTAATTAACAGGCTCATAGTGAAAGTTTAAAAAATAAACAATTTGTCACCATTGGAAGCTGATAGTAAACAAATCCATCTTGAGAATTGGAAGAGCAAGAATCAAGATTTTCCCTGCCTCTCCTTGATAAAGTGTATCCCAGGGTAACTAAAAAAATCTATATGAGATGAAGTAAAGTTTCTCATTGTAGAAGTAGGTCAAATAATAAACCAAGAAGGAATGTTATAATTAGAATATCACTATTTTGCAACCCTAATTTATTAATGTATTTACACATTTAACATAATGAGCTGCTAACAGATAGACAGCCAGAAATACATGATGTATAGCCCTGAAGGAAGGCTGTAACACCAATATTGCAGTATCCCTGCCTCTCTAAGAAAATAAAGTGAAATTGAATCTGATCAAGTCTTTAGATACATCTACCTGTTTACTGGAAATACAGAGAGGAGAAGAACTTATCAAACAATACTTGTGAGATGCAAAAAATGAAATCTGCATTAGGAAATTCTAGGAGATAAACGACCTACTCGTTTATCAATAATGTTCAATAAATATAGTGAAAAATGGAAAAATGAACCAGAAATCTACCAATTAAAATATACTAGAAATATATTAATGAATCAATCTATGGACTTTATTTGGATCTTGATTCAAACAACTGCTAAAAGTATATCATAATTTTTATGAGATAATTAGAAATTTAATACTGGATATTTGGTGATTTTAAGTAGTTATTAATTTTTATGAGTGATAATAATATCTTGGTATAATGAATATAGTTCTATTTTCTAAAAATAAATAATAAAATTTTATAGGGGATATGTAATTCTGAGATCTGCTTCAAAATCATAAGAGTTGGGTGTGGAGGTAGACAATAAATGGAAGTAGGCCCTACAGTGTATGAAGTCAACCACTTTCTTACCAGCTCCTTCAATTTCTTTTCCCAGTTGTCTGGGACTGCTGATCAAAATATAAACAAAAACAAAAACAAAAACAAACTTCTCTAGGATCAATTTAACTATTCCCCTTCATTGGTCCTATTCTCAGAGCTAAAGGAGAAAACCATAAGCATGAAAATTAGCATTACCACAATTTTCACAGCCTGTTAAAACTGGAACTATCCTTTTATAGTTATCCATTTAACACTCTTTGCAAGAATCTCTTCTGCTTTTCTAAGTATTTGAAATCCACTTTCATCAATTAATTCTATTCCATGCAATTCCTAATCCTGTGAATTTTGAGTTAGAAATCTCATGAACTTACCTGCTTCTCAACCAAAGAGTTTTAAAAATCTTAACCCACTGGTATAATATTAAAAGTTGTTGAAGCAGGACACTGTGGTGCACCCCTATATCCCAGTGACTGGGGAAGCTGAGACAAGAGGATTGTGAGTTCAAAGCCAGCCTCAGCAATGGCAAGCTGAGGTACTAAGCAACTCACTGAGACTCTGTCACTAAATAAAATACAAAATAGGGCTGGATATGTGGCTCAGTGGCTGAGTGCCCGTGAATTCAATTCCTGGTACCCCTCCAAAAAAAAGTTGTTGAAGGTATGACATCAAAAGTACACAGGAGTATTTGAAGTGTCAATACTGAAATATCTGGTGCAGTCTCTTTCCACAGGGCTCTGAGACACTAGTTCTTGGTTAAAAATGGGAATTCTGGATAGAATCTGATTGCAGAAATTCAGGAAAACTTTGACTAAAACAGAAACTATATATAAATTATAGTCATTTAAAATGGTTATGGCTGATTTTTCAAAAGTGAAAGATGTGTTGAAAGTTTATGAAAAGAATAATACATCTGCAAGGAAATTTGGTCATTTTTGTGGCATGCAAAATAAAGTACAGGCACAACATTTTTTTTAACCATGGGTTGAACCATGGGTGTTTAACCACTTAGCTGCATGCCCAGCCCTTTTAATGTTTTTTTTTTTAAGTTTTAATTTGTTCTCTGTATACATACATGACAGTAAAGTATATTTTGATATATTACACATATATGGAGTATAACTTATTCTAATTAGGATCACATTCTTGTGGTTATAAGTGCTATGGAGTTATACCAGTTGTGTTCATATATGAACATAGGAAAATTATGTCTGATTTGTTCTACTGTCTTCCCTATTCCCATTCCCAATCCCTTTCCTTCATTTCCATTTGTCTAATATAATGAACTCCTACTCTTCCCTCACCCTCCATTATTGTATGTTAGCATCCACATATCACAGAACATTCAGCCTTTGGTTGTTTTAGGGGGATTGGCTTATTTCACTTAGCATGATAATCTTCATTTCCATCCTTTTACTGGCAAATGCCATAATTTCATTTTTCTTTATGGCTAAGTAAAATTACATTATGTATATATCATTTTCATTATCCATTTATGTGTTGAAGGGCACCATAGTTGGTTCTGTACCATTTTTTTTTTTTTTTTATTTTCGGTCAGGGTCTCTCTGATTTGCTTAACACTTTGCTAAGTTGCTAAGGTTTGCCTTGAACTTGTGATTCTCCTGTCTCAGCCTCCAGAGTCACTGGAATTACTGGTGTGTGCTATCAAACGCAGCATAGGCATACCTTTTTAATGTGCTTCACAAACACAGTTTTTTTTTTTTAATGAAGATTTTGGCAAACCTGCATTGAGCAAGACCACAGGTGCCATTTTTTCAAAAGCATGTGCTCACTTGCTGTTTCTGTGTCATATTTTGGAATAACAGGAATATTTCAATCTTTTTAGCTATTATTTTACATGTTGTGGTATCTGTCATCAGTGGTCTTTGATATTACTATTAAAATTGCTTTGAAGTGCCAAGATCCTCACCCATTTAAGAGAGTGAGTTTAATTAAGATGTTTTGTGTATTGACTGCTTCACTGAGCCGCTCTTTCCTCATCTCTGTCCCACTCCACAGGCTTTCCATTTATTTCAGATAAGACTATATTAAACCAATTAATAACCCTACAATGACTTTTAAGTGCTCAAGTGAAGGGAATACACACACATCTTTCACTTTAAATAAAAACCGAGAAATGATCTGTCTTAGTGAGGAAAGAAAATCATAGGCTGAGATTGGCCAAAAGCTGTCTCCTTTGCCAAACAGTAAGTCAAATTATCAATGCAAAAGAAAATTTCCTGAAGGAAATTAAATAGGTTACTCCAGTTAACACATAAATGATCAGAAAATGAAACAGCCTTACTGTTGACATAGAAAATTGTATGCTGATCTAGATATAAGATCAAACCAGCTATAATATTCTGTTAAATTAAAGTCTAATCTATAGCAAGACTCTTCAATTCTGTGAAGACTCAAAGAGGTGAGGAAAGTGCAGAAAAAAAAATTTGCAGTTAGCAGAGATTGGTTCATGAAGTTTAAGGAAAAAAATTGTCTCCAAAAGATAAAAGTACAAAGTGAAACAACAAATATTGACATAGAAGTTGTAGTAAGTTTCCAGATGATCTGGCTAGTAAAATTGATGAAGGTGGGTATATTAAACAAAAATTTCAATGTAGGTGAGACAGTCTTATATTGCAAGAAGAGGCCATATAGGACTCCCATAGCTAGAGCGGAGAAATGAATGTCAGGCATCAAAGTTTTGAAGGATAAGATAACTCTCTTTTAGGGCTTAAGTGTTGGCAACTTCAGGATGGATTCAATGTTCATCTATTTTAATTTAACTTTTATTCACCATTTAGAAAAATACAAGGGCCTGTAAGAATTGGGGCCTAAATCTGTTGTGCCCATCCTCTACAATTGGAACAACAATGCCTGGATGAGTGCACACTTGTTTAAGCACAGTTTCTTGAATATTTTAAGCCTATAATTAAAACCTACTGCTCAGAAAAAAAATATTGCTTTCAAAATATTACTGTCATTAACAACCATAAGAATGGGATCAAAAACGTAATGGGTTGCATCCCATGTATGTATAATGTGTCAAAATATACCCTACTGTCAAGTATATCTAAAAAAACAACAAATTAAAAAAAAAAGAATGAAAGAACACTGTACCTGGTTACCCAAGAACTCTGATTGAGATGTGAAATTAGACTAATTTTTTTCATGTCTGATAAAACATCTGTTCTGCAATCTATGTATCAAGAAGTAATTTCAATGTTTAAGTTTTATTTAAGAAATAGCACCTCCTAAGGCTACAGCTGAAATAGATATGATTCCCCTGATAGATCAGGGGAGAGTAAACTGTGAACATTCTAGAAAGAATTCACCAGGGTCTCACTAAGTTGCTGAGGCTGTATATGAATCTTCCTTTCATAGACTTCTGAATTATTGTGATCACAGTTGTCTACCATAGCTCTTGGCTTTCCTTTTTTTTCTTTCTTTTTTTCAGGCCTGAGGATTGGACCCAGGGACTTGTGCATGCTAGGCAAATGATCTATCACTGAACTGCACATCCCCAGCTCAGTAACATTTATGCACATGAAACGAGGGATGGGTAATTGAGAATTTCCTGCTATGCATCAGCATTTAGTGCTTAGGAGAGCTTTTGGACACACATACAACTTTTATAGCCATACACATTCCACATATACCCTTTCAATGTTGCAAAAAATGAACATATTACTATGACCGAAAGACATACTTCATCTATAAAAATATGAAGTGAAAATATATAAATATAAATTTCTGCTTAGTCATCAGTTTCATTTTATTTAGATTTGATGTAGACATTCAGTGAATCCATTAATTAACTGAATTCACTATATGTCTAAGATATTTTTTTTAACCAGTCCAAGATTTTAAGTTGCTTAGAGGTCTTGAAAATTATCTCTAAGTTGATATACCCTAAAGCATGGTGCTGAAATGCAGCTTACCAGAATAATGATTTGATTTGTTTAAGTGAACATTTTACAATTTTTCGTAATCTTAACAGCAAGTAGAAATACTGCTAGCTTAATTGTCAGGAAACCTGTATAAGTTGAGGAAAAAACATATCCAAGCATAATAAAAACTGTTTTCTTATATTTTACTTAACACTGATATTCAGAGAAGAAAACACTACTTTCATAAAGCCACAATTGTGGATTGCTGCCATTTGCTAAATTTCACCTAAAATATGAAAACCTTGATTTGTAAAACATTTCTAAGTCAGTTTCCTCAAGAATAATATTTTTACCACATGAAAATTTTTAAATACTCAATTTCCTTAATTTCTTGGAATCTTAGAAATATTCATTTTACATAAGTTTCTATTTTTCTGTATCAGCTATACAAAATAGAAATCCTTTAATTTAAGGGACTTTATGATATAATTTATTTTTAGGCAAAATTAATTGCTTTCACTTATTGTATTAAAGTGATAGAATTTATTAACATCATCTGGAGGTAGAAATATCACATATATAATGAGAGGTCAAGAACTTTATGAATCACAGGCACCTGGATAAAGACACATAGAGAGGGTTTATAGCTTCAATTCTAAAATTTCAGCACAAAATGTTATCAGTCCAGCCAGGTGCTATGGCACATATCTATGATCCTAGCAACTTGTGAGGCTGAGGCAGGACTCACATGTTCAAGGCCAACCTCAACAATTTGGTAAGACTCTGTCTCAAAATTTAAAAAAAAAATAAAGAAGGTTGAGGATGCCTCAGTATTTAGCTCAGTGATAAAGTACCACAGTGTTGAACTCTTCATTATAAAAGAAAGAAAGAAAAAGGAAAAATGAAAGGAAGAAAAGAGGGAATGAAGGAAGGAAGAAAGAGAGTGAGCTACTAGTACAGATATTAAAGAGCTCTTCTTACTAATGATTTTAGCTCAAAGTGGACAAGTAAGCAAAACAAACATAAACAACAACCACAATTAAGATTCTCTGTTCTCACTGAACAGAGAATAAATGCCTGTAAACTATTAACCCACTTATAGAAAACATTGATGAGACTAGAAAACTCAAAATTCCAATATATAGTCTATAAAACCAAATTCCCAATAATTGTTACCACCAATGGGATATACCTTATCAACTATAAATAAACCAAAAGCACACCAAAATACAAAACACAAAACTAGAAGGGAAGAAAATTATAAATCGAGATAAAGTTATTTAACCAATGAGCCACATCCCCCTCAGCCCTTTTTTATATTATATTTAGAGACAGGGTCTCACTGAGTTACATAAGGCCTTGCCAAGTTTCTGAGGCTGTCTTTGCACTCATAATCCTCCTGTCTCAGTCTCCCAAACTGCTGTGGCATGTGTCACCACATCTAACACCTATCTGTTTTTAAACTGCCCATGAGATGCACATCTCTTTTTAGAAAGTTTACCTGGCTTTGTTATATAAGTCCTTTGGGCATCTCTGGAAAACCAATAAAAAATTTTCGCAAAAAAAGTAAAAACATGACTCATACAGATATTAAACCCATGTTACATATTTTATTTAATCATGAAAGAATAAAGCAGATGAGATTACTGGTTAAAAAGAAACTCTGAAGAACAAACACATTAATAGATAAGGAAAATTAAAATGAATGTGCAAATGGAGGTAAAAACTTTTTCAATAGAGGTGGAAGTGAGAAAGGGAAGTCTATTGGACTCCAACTGCACAGGACATAATTTGCAACTTTATAAACAATTATTATTTCTATTACTATCAGTTATTTACAATTTACATGGTTGTAAAATATTTCCCAGATTCAGATAACCCAGAAGGGTGTTCTATAGATGGTACATAATGCATAGTTTTCCACTGAGTCACATTTTTTTTTGCACAGTGTGTGGTCTCTAACTCTTGTCAAACCCAGGTTTAAATCCCTACTATCACTGCTAACTAGCTGTACAACCTATATCAAGGTCCTTTACTCTCCGTCGGTTTTTTCATCTATAAAATTATAATAAGGATACCTTTCTCCTTGGGTTAAAAAGTTTAATGAAATATCCAAATAAAGAGTGCCTGTCATAGCAGAAGTTTTCATCCTCATCTCAGATAAAGTAGACTTCAAGCCAAAGTTAACCAGAAGAGACAAAGAAGAACATTTCATATTTCTTAAGGGAAGTATATATATCAGCAAGACATAATAATTATAAATATTTTTGTTTGTTTGATGAACATAGATGCTCCCCAAACAATGAGCATCTATGTACATCAAAAAATCCCTCCTCAATTTCTAGAATCAAAAAGAACACAACACAATAATAATGGGTGACTTTAATACACTCTCTCACTATTGGACAGATCTCCTAAACAAAAATCAAGAAAATACAGAACTGAATAACACAATCAATAATTTATACTTATCAGGCATAGATAGAATATTTCTTCCATCAATGAGCAAATATACTTTCTTCTCATCAGTACATGACTACTACTCTAAAATACACCATATCTATGCCACAAAACAACTCTTAGTAAATACAAAAAAGAGATAATACCCTGCATTATATCAGTTCACAATGGAAAGAAATTAGAAATCAATGATAAAATTAAAAATAGAAGCTACTCTAACAAATGGAGATTAAATAATACACTATTGTATGATTAATGGATAGTAGAAGAAATCAAGGATCAAATAAAAAAAATCTTAGAGGTAAATGAGAACACTGATACAACACATCAAAACATATCTCTGGGACACTATGAAGGCAGTACTAAGAAGAAAGTTCATTGCATTGAGTGCATTCATTTAAAGAATAAAAAGTTAACAAATAAATGACTTAATACTACATCTTAAAGCCCTAGGAAAAAAAGAACAAATCAACACCCAAAGCAGTAGAAGACAGGAAATAATTAAAATCAGAGCTGAAATTAATGAAATTAAAACAAAAGAAACAATTGAAAAAGTGGACAAATAAAAAAGTTGGTTCATTGAAAAAATAAATAAAATAGATAAACCCCTGGCCATGCTAATGAAGAGAAAAAGAGAGAAAATAAAATTAATAAAATACAAGATGAAGAAGGAAATATCACAATGGATACGTCTGAAATACAGAAGATAATTAGAAACTATTTTGAAAATTGATACTTGAATAAAATAGAAAATATCAAAGACATTGACAAATTCCTAGAGACATATTACCTACCCAAACTGAATGAGGAGGTCATACATGCTTTAAACAGATCAAATTCAAAAAATAAAGTAGAAAATGCCTTCAAAAGATGGAAATATCTCCCATGCTCCTGGATAGAAAGAATTAATATTGTCAAAATGGCCATACTATCAAAAGTGTTTTACAGATTTAATGTAATTCCAATTAAAATCCCAATGACATTCTTCATAGAAGTAGAAAAAGCAATCATGAAATTTATTTGGAAAAATAAGAGAGCAAGAATACTTAAAGCAATCCTTAGCAAGAAAAGTGAAGCAGGAGGCATCACAATACCAAAACTTAAACTATACTACAGAGCTATAGTAACAAAAATGGTATGGTATTGGCATAAAAATAGACTTGTAACCAATGGTACAGAATAGAAGACACAGAGATATTTCTATCTTCTGAGGTTTTCTTCAGTTTCTTTTTTAGTGTTTTGTAGATTTTGTTGTAAAGGTCTTTCACCTCTTTTCTTTGATTCCCAGGTACTTTTTTTTTTTTTGATGTGATTGTGAATGGGATAGTTTTCCTAATTTCTCTGTCAATGAATTCATTGCTGATATTTAGGAATGTGTTTGATTTATGGGTGTTGATTTTATATCCTGCTAGTTTGCTGTATACATTTATTATTTCTCAATAAATACAGTTATTTCATACTAGACAAAGGCACCAAAAACATATATTGGAGAAAGGATATCCTCTTCACAAAATCATCCTGGAAAAACTGGGAATCCATATGTAGCAAAATGAAATTAAACCTCTATCTCCCCCCCCCCCTGCACAAAAATCAACTCAAAGTGCATCAAAGAACAGAGACCCTGCATCTAATAGAAGAAAAAGTAGGCCCAAATCTTCACTATGTCAGCCTAGGATCTGACTTCCTTAAGAAGACCCCTAAAGCACAAGAAGTAAAATTAAGGATCAATAAATGGGATGCATTCAAATTAAAAAACTTTTTCTCTGAAAAAGAAACAATCAATAATGTGAGGAGAGAGCCTACAGATTGGGACAAAATGTTCACCACATGCATCTCCAATAAAGCATTAATCTCTAAAATATATAAAGAACTAAAAAACCTTAACACCAAAAAACAAATAACCCAATAAATAAATGGGCTAAGGAACTGAAAAGACACCTCACAGAAGAAGAAATACAACTGATCAACAAATATATGAAAAAGTGTTCAACATCTCTAGCAATTAGGGAAATGCAAATCAAAAGATTTCATCTAACTCCAGTCAGAATGGCAAGCATCAAGAATACAGGCAACAGTAAATGTTGATGAGGATGTGGGGAAAAATGTACACTCATATATTGCTGGTGAGACTGCAAATTGGGACAATCACTATGGAAAGCAGTATGGATATTCCTCAGAAAACTTGGAATGGAATCACCATTTGACCCAGCTATTCCACCCCTCGGTTTATACTCAAAGGACTTAAAATCAGTATAGTACAGTAATATATATATATATATTTCAATGAAATATAACTCAACTTTAAAGAAGAATGAAATTATGGCATTTGCCAGTAAATGGATGGTGTTGGAAAATATTATGCTAAGTGAAATAAACCAATTCCAAAAAACCAAAGTGCCACAGTCTAGCTGGGCACAAATCATGAGCCACTGAAGCAGGAAGAAACTTTATTTTTGAACTCCACCAGCAACTCCTCCCGAATGCCACGCGGCTTGTCCAGGAACCAGCCACCAGAAATATCTCCTCTGGAAATCCCTCCTCCTACACTTCTCCAACCAATGGGAACTCCCGGGGAATCTGCGGGAATCCCCACGAGAACTCCAAAGTAGCACGAGAACTCAAAAGTAGCAGCTGAGGCGGATAGTAATACCTCGCCTGTCAATCAATACTGTTGGCAAAATGCCAGGGGCCATACAGACTCAGCCATGGCTCTCAGCATCTCCCCCCTTCTCTTTAATTAAACAACAGCAATGTGGCTTAGGGACCATGCCTGTTAGATTTTCCAATACAACATATGGTTCTTACCCGTCATCAGATGAGCTGACCTCTAGGTGTCAGCCTCCTGTCTTAGGTTGGTACCACTGCAGTTGGATCATACCCATCACTGACTACCGGTCCAAAATACAGCCATACTTGTGGATAGGCCTTTGCACCAGTGGGGGGGGGTGAGGTTCTTTGCCTCACCTCTGTTGGCCCCCAAATTTGGCCTTGGTGCCAGTGGGGGGGTGAGGTTCTTTGCCTCACCTCTGTTGCCCCCAAATTTTAGACCATCACTAGTAAAAGGCAGGAGGATGCAAAATGCCATGACACTAAGCCAACTGAGGGCTCCTTTGAAAAATTGTACCACCGGTGACACCATCAACAAAGATACTCCAGCACTACCACAATTCGTTGCACCAACAGATAGTTCACAATGCATACAAGTGATACATAGTCCAGGCAAGTTCTGCAAGCAGTTCAAAGCAGAGGAATCCATCAATATGTCCATTTCCTCCCATAGTAAATTGACTTCTTGATTGAGCATCACTTGTTGAGTTATTATTCATTGATGCATCAGTTTATACAGTTTGTTGTGATAACTATTGAAGGAGCTATATTTTGGTTTTATCTTTGTCTTCACCGGCACTGGGATGAAGATTGGAATTCTGGCAATGATGCTAAAAAAAATTATGTAACATTGCAACAGGTACTAAGAAAACAATTTTCTGAAAAAGTTACATTATCCTGAACAGAATTATTAAATATAATGAAAAGGAAAGGTGAAAGTAAACAAACAGATCTGTTAACCTCCTTATTTGTTCACATATTAAAACAATCCTCAACAGCTGTTTACCCAATTTAAATTAAACCATTAAAATCACGTGAATTAAAAAAATTCGGATCCATTTTTTCATGAGAGCTCCTCATATATTATATATGGACATACGCACACACAGACATACAACACCAAACACAAGTGTGAACACAAACGTACAACACATAAGACAATAGTAAAGGCCTTGTAGCTTTACACAGGTGAAATCTCCATTGCAATGTTGAAAACTCCACAGTCAAAAAATAAAACTGATCAGAAAAACATTAACCTAGGTCTGTATGAGCTCAAAAAATAAAATAGAACTTTATGATGTGGGAAAAGGCAATAATAAAATAGATATTGAAAAAAGCATCCTGGTTAATCACTGTTGCAAATGTAAGAATAACCAAGCTGGAGCTCTGGATATCAGCTGTTATGCATTTGAGTCAAATCATCTTCTTTTTGGTCTGTAGAAATCGCTTTGGTTAGTCTCTCTGGAATCCAAATCGGCTGTTGTCCTCCCTGTGGAAACACACAAACAGAACCCCGACTCCAGACAATCACTGGGTCAGGACCTTTCCATTGTCCTGTTAGAATATCCTTCCAAAGTACCTTAGGCTTATGTACATTTTTTGCACACATATGCCTTTCCGTAGCACTAAGCCCTGATGAATCCAAATTTTAAAAGTTTAGAGTAAAAAGGGTTATTTTAAGTTTATCTTTGGGGGATATACACCCCTTTCTAATTCCTTCTTTTTGCTTTAGTAAGTACATTTTAATAATTTGATGAACTCTTTCAACTATGCCTTGTCCCTGTGGATTGTATGGGATTCCTGTTATATGAGTAATGCCAAATGATGAGCAAAATTGTTTAAAAGAGGTAGAAGTATAACCAGGACCATTATCTGTTTTTAACTGTTTTGGAATGCCCACAATGGCAAAATTTTGTAAGCGATGAGCTATAATATCTTTAGTTTTTTCTCCAGCATGAAGGGAGCCCATCAAAAATCCGGAAGAAGTATCAACTGTAACATGCAAATATTTTAATTTTCCAAATTCTGGCAAGTGTGTGACATCCATCTGCCAAATATGGTTAAGTATCTATCTTCTAGGATTGACTCCAAGATTAACTTGTGGTAAAAAGGTCACACAAATTTAACATTGTTTTATTATTTGTCTAGCTTGTTCCTTAGTTATTTTAAAATGCTTTTGTAAAGTATTAGCATTGAAATGGAACCTTTTATGAAAATTTGTTGCTTCTTCTAGTGTAAAGAAAATATGTATGTCATGTGTAGTTTTATCTGCTAAATCATTGCCCAAACTAAGGTCTCCAGGCAATCCTGTATGCTCTGATATGTCCTATAAAGAATGGATCTTTTCTGTCCCAGATTAGACTTTGTATAGTGGAAAACAAAGAGAAAACAGTAGAGGAAGGAGAAATCCTACCAGCATCTTCAAGGGATACTATAGCATTAACCATATACTGACTATCAGAAAATAAATACAGAACCTTTAAACATCACAAAAGCTTGTAAAACTGCATTAAGCTCTACCTTTTGAGCTGATTGGGTACTAAAAATGTAAAAGTTTGATCAGGGGTAACTACTGCTATTGTACCATTATTTGACCCATTAGTCAACACATTTGGAGCATTCATGATAGGGGTTTTTCTTGTCATTTTTAGAAAACTACAGGATGTGAAGACCAAAAAGACAACAAAGGATTAGATGGTAAGTGATTATCAAATGAAACATTAGATTTACACATGATTATTGCCCAAGTATTTAACTCATTAGCTAACTCATCAATTTGATCCATAGTATATGGAGTAATACTTCTTGCCAAAATACTCCTGTAGGAATATTTTTTGTTGGTAGTACAATAAATAATAAAGGCAAACTTATATCAATTCTATCCAAATGCATATTTTCCAGATATGTTTCAATAATTTTTAATGCCTTTCTTGCTTCAGGCGTTAACATGCGGGGTGAATTTGGATTGGATGGATCTTTTAGGATATCAAATAAAGGTCCCAACTCTCCTGTTGGTATGCCTAGATAAGGCCTTATCCAATTTATGTCTCCTAATAACTTTTGAAATTAAGTGATTTGAGTTGATCTACTCGTATTTGAATTTTTGGTGGACGGACCATGGTTGAGGATAAAACTCCTAAATAATTAATTGGAAAATTTAATTGTACTTTATCTATTGCTATCTCTAGATTATAATTTTTTAATAAGTTTGTAAGTGTGGCATAACATTATAGCAATGTGTTTTTATCTTTGTGTGCTAATAATACATCATCCATATAGTGAAATATTTGTAGTTCAGGATTTTGATTTCTAAGTGGCTGGATTGCTTTGTTAACATAAATTTGACACATAGTTGGGCTGTTAGTGATCCCTTGAGGGAGTACTTTCCATTCATATCTCTGATCAGGACCTTCATGATTCAGTGCAGGGATAGTAAATGCAAAACGTGGACTATCCTCAGAATGAATTGGAATTGAAAAAAACCAATCTTTAATATCTATAACTAAAATGTACCAGGTTTTTGGCAAAGCAGACAATTGAGGAATCCCTGATTGAGCAGGTCCCATAATAACCATCTCATTATTAATGGCTCTTAAATCTTGCAATAATCTCCATTTACCAGATTTCTTTTTCTTTTTTTTTTAATTTTAATATTTATTTTTTAGTTATCGGCCGATACAACATCTTTGTTTGTATGTGGTGGGTATAAGTATGGGATAGTCTCATTGGAATGGTTCTGTTCTAGACTGGCTTTATATTCTCTGTGTACAAATGATATTTAAAACTAACTATCTTTCATTTTTATTGGTTCTTCTTAGTTATACATGACAATATAATCCATTTTGACATAATTATAAAACCATAGAATTTACCTTGTTCTAATTGAGTCCCCAGTACCTCTTCTTCCTAACCTTTCCCCCCAAGCTCTACTCCCTTCCATGATCTTTCTGCCATTTATCTATAGTTACTTAGTTTAATTACTTTATTGTGGATATACACAATGGTGGGACTAACTGTTGTTTGGGGTACTTTAGAACAACTCTCCTGTGATTCTCTTGATTAGGAGATAGGTGTGTCTACCCTCATGGGTCACTGTTGACTCCTTCTTTAGTTCATATGAATCTAGCATTCACCTCTAGGTCTTGCTGCTGAAATCCTCATCATCATCCCTCTAAGTAACCCTGTCAAAGTTACCCAGAATGACCTCCTGCTAATTATTTCATGTGGTCCACATCTAGTCCCCATAAAATACTCCAGCATCACTTGTCCAAATTGCAATACTTTTACCTCAATCCTGCTTTTATAGCCTACTTTACCTTTCTCATGTGTAAGGCTAGCATTAGTCCTCTGTGTTCTCCTAACTGTAGAGAAAACATTTCAAGCTATGTTATTCCATGAAAATCCTACCATTAATTTTTATTAAAAGAGGAAGAACTTTCTTGCCTCTCATCCTTTAAGGGTATATGAGAACTCACAGCAGTGGAGAAGCTCTTTCCAAAACAAATCACCTCATAGTTTCTCCTCCTTCTCCTCTTTCCCCTTTTATAAACTTTAAAGTCAGAAAATTCAATAGGTGGGCAACTTTGACTTTAAAATTTTGCATATAACAATCTGTCTCACACCCATTTTGGTATGCAATATCTATTGGGATGAAGCCAGAAATGAAAGTGAGATGGGAGAATTGTATTTGAATAATGTATCACAGATGTGATAAGAGCTAGATTTATGTTCTTTCCAAATCTAGCAAGATCTTTAACCCTTTATCTAAGTACGTTTTCACTCTTTATCAACTACATGTCCTTATTTTCTTCATTATCCAGATAGATTTCAGGGCCCATGTCAGGTTTCCATTGTTGTGACAAAATTCCTGGAAAAAAAATCTTAAAAGAGGAAACATTTTGGTCCACTATTTTAGAAATTTCATTCCTTGGTCTCTTAGCCCCGATGTTTCTAGATCCCTGGTGAGGTAGAGCATCATGGTGTGGTATATTTGATGGATAAGAGCCGCTCACCTCATGCAACCAGGAAACAGAGTGAAAGAGAGAGGATGAAGAATCTGGGGATAAAACATAGGCTTCAAGGATTTGTCCTCAAGAATCTACTTCCTCCAATGGGGCCCTCCCTCCTGAGTACTACCACCTCCCAGTAGCCCATTAAATTATGAATCGGTCAATGAATTAGTTCATTGATGAGGTTAGATTTCTCATGATGCACCATCTTCCAAAGGACCTACCAATGACCAATGCTGTAGTGGGGAACCAAGCAAACCTTCAACAGATGAGGCTTCAGGGTACGTTTCAGATGCAAAACATAGCAGTCCATCACTATATAACCATTTTCTTGTGTACACTCCTTGACCTTATTTTTCTTCTGTCATAATCACCTTGTGAAAAACTAAATTTACATAAACATTCCTTGCCACCTATTATACACCTGAAATAAACAGCAGAATATAGGTGAAAATCATCACAGAACTATGCTGACTATCTAACTTTAAAACTATGGTCGTTTCCACTCTTGAAAATTCTGTTTTATTTATTCATCATGATCTTATTTTCTACTCTCTGAGACAAGTATTCATTATCTTCTCATCTGTCCTCAAAATTCCAAAACTTCTTTCTTGTCTTCAATCTTGCTTATCACTTTATATTTTATTTGAGAATATTGAAACAAGCAGAGGAGAACAATGTAATTTTCTACCATACTGTCTAAAAATATTAATTTTTAATTAATCTACCATACCGTCTGCAATTTTATCTGTATATATTCACTTTTAGATTTATCTGCGTCCAAGGTGTATGGAGCACTTATCTCAGTTTCTTGGTATCATCATAAAAAATGTTATAAAAATATTTATTTTCTAATGGGGATGCCATGAGGATGAAATTAGTAACACTTTGAATTAATTCTGTTACAAAGTATATTTGAAATAAGTATTAGTATTTTTATTAAAAAATCCTCCCCCTTCCTAAGGTCAGTTGTAGTATATAGCACTATACTTGCATACCTCTTAATTCTTCAGGACTTTACTCTAGAAATTATCTGCTATATTTACTTTCTCATCAATGTATCTATCTCCAGTGATCATTCCTATAATCACTCTGGCACTATAATATCTCTCATCTTTGAAAGCTGCTCTCTAAATTACATTTCCCTATTTATCTAGCTACTCTGTTACTCTGCTTTTTAAAAAAACATACCTCTTGTGAAGGTATCCAACTAGAAGTTTCTAGTGTTCTACAAAAAACACAAAACATAAAATAACCACAGTTTAAACAAATGCTGAGTTAAGAACCCCAGAGAACAGCAAAGCAACAATAGAAATCTTACAGATCATAGGAAGTCAGGTTGCCTTTGTATAGAAAGGAAGAAAATGTCTTGCCTTACAATACCACCTCCTTTTGGTATCAGCTGCAAACCTGGGGGCATGTTTTCCTGTGTAAAATGTATTCAAGAAGACCCCAGTAGTCCCCAACACCACAACAGACACCTGCAGTCTTCACTATTGAAAATTCCTATATATCCTGGAGATTAGTGGTTTATCTGATATGTGTGGCAAAAAAATTGCTCCCAAAATGTAGGCTCTCTGTTCACTTAACTGATTGTTTCTTTTGCTGAGAAGAAGCTTCTCAGTTTGAATCCATCCCATTTATTGATTCGTGATTTTATTTCTTGTGCTTTAGGAGTCTTGATAAGGAAGTCGGGACCTAATCTGACATGATGAAGATTTGGACATATTTTTTCTTCTAATAGGTATAGGATCTATGGTTTAATTCCTAGATCCTTGATTCACTTTGAGTTGATTTTTGTGCATGGTGAGAGATAAGGGTTTAGTTTCATTTTGCTGCATATGGATTTCCAGTTTCCCAGCACCATTTGTTGAAGAGGCTATCTTTTCTACCTTGTATATTTTTGGCACCTTTGTCTAGTATGAGGTAACTGTATTTATGTAGGTTTGTCTCTGTGTCTTCTATTCTGTAGCATTGGTCTACATGCCTATTTTGGTTCCAATACTATGCAATTTTTGTCACTATAGCTTTGTAGTATAGTTTAACTTCTGGTATTGTGATGCCTCCCACTTCACTCTTCTTGCTAAGGGTTGCTTTGACTATTCTCAATCTCTTATTTTTCCAAATGAATTTCATGATTGTTTTGTCTATTTCTATAAGGAATGACATTGTGATTTTAATTGGAATCACGTTAAATCTGTACAGCACTTTGGGTAGTATGGCCATTTTGACAATATTGACTCTGCCTATGCAAGAGCATGGGAGATCTTTCCATATTCTTAAGCCTTCTTCAATTTATTTCTTTAGTGTTCTGTAGTTTTCCTTGTAGAGTTCTTTCACCTCTTTTGTTAGATTGATTCCCAAGGGGTTTTTTGTTTGTTTGTTTTTTGAGGCTGTTGTGAATGAGGTAACACCCTGCAGTCCACATGCTCAACTATCTCCAGAGAAAGGCACAATTTTGTGCCCTGTTCCCTATGCTCTTTGCTGGTATTGCCTTGTGACATCTTAGAACCAGAGTTCTAAGATGCTAGAGTAAATCCCACTTTAGGAATGAAGATCCATTACATCCTTCCATCACTAAAACCCAAACATCTCTGTACAATTTCTATGCTATTGTCAAGCAATGCTTTTGCTATATCCTACCCTTTAGGGTCAAACTACCACAGTGCTGCTGCATCTTCCCATCCAAGTCACTAGTCTACTCGCCTCTAAGAGCTAACCTTAAGGGGGGGCACCTCTAGGGACCTGGAACTTTGTACTACCAGAGAAGTTGTGTTTCCCAGAACCACAGCCAAAGTAATATTCCACCCCACCAGGGATCTTAGACCAACAACACCTTGGAGCAGTCAAACCTCTGGCCCCAAAAGAGATGCTACACCTCTTTCTGAATCAAAGGCCTCAAATCTCCTGCACAGAAAGTGAGGCAGAGCTCCAAATCCAAGGGCCATCAGGTGTTAGAGCAGCTGTGACTCTGAATACCACATCATCATTCTACTACTCTAGACCTTCCAAAACACAATTCACAGAGCAATTTTTCCATTCCTGAATCATTCTGTTCCTGCTGCCGCACCAGACCTGACAAAGCCTAGCTACTACAATGTACCACCATCCTGGGATCCAGAATCATGAAGTACTATGGTACTTCATCCTCCAGAGCCCAAACTGTCACTCTGTTCCATTGGAATTGGATACAGATTTGTAGCTATGCCCTTCTCCCCAAGTACCTCTTATTCCCTTGAATTATGCTAGTGCTATACTCTCTTCCCTAGGATCAGAAAAATTGCAATGTGACAGAACCCAGAACTCAAGATTATTGTGTGACTGAGAATAACAGACCCTTTTGTTAATGTGAAATTGGTATCTTCCCTTGAATAGTGAACCTATGCCTTAAATACTAGGTGCTACAGTAGTTTATCAAGATCCTAAGCTCAAGATTTTGATTCCACAATTGTGCCTGGATCCCAGTGCTGCTCTAAATGTCTGTAATTCATCTCATTTGAAATATCCTGAGGGATACCCCTAACTAAGACTCCTCATTTTAGGGAAGATATGAACTGGGGGATCCCTAAATTTTATGTACAAATAGCATACATAATCACTGTAACTAACAAATTCCTGCAAACTAGACCATTGAGGAATACACAGTCATTGCTAACATCGATGACAACTGAAGAAACTGCACAGAGAATCTAACACTGTACAAATGTGGAACCAGAGCCAAAGCACCCTGCTCAACTGGCAACCTCAAGCCAATGTAAAAGTGAAAGTGCCATAAAGGCACTGTATAAAGTTTGGAAGAGGTGACTGCTCCACCAGATACACAGATAAAAATTCAAAACAAAAAAAAACCATTTTTTTTTTATATTTATTTTTCAGTTTTTGGCGGATACGACATCTTTGTTTGTATGTGGTGCTGAGGATCGAACCCCAGCCGCACGCATACCAGGAGAGTGCGCTACCACTTGAGCCACATCCCCAGCCCCTAAAAAATAAAAAAAAAATTTTAAAAGCATGAAAATATGAAACACCAACATAACACATTAGTTCTCTAGTAACTGATGCAAAGAAAAAAATATAAATTATCGAAGAAAAATTCAAAATGATGTTAAAGAATCTCTTTTGTTTTTTTCTTGGCGATGCTGGGGATGTGAAGCAAGCACTCTACCAACTGAGCTATATCCCCAGCCCCCAGATACATGAGAATACAAATAGAAAATTTGATGAAACCTGGAAAAAAAATCATTTTCTTAATGAGAAAATTTTTGAGAATTCCTTCTGTTTTAGTATTTTTATCAGTACATTTCAGTTATATACAATGTTACAGTTCATGTTTATGTAATCACACAAGCATGGAATATAATTTGCTCCACTTCAGTTCCTGGTATTTCCTCTTACTCTCTTCTCCTCCTTGCCGCAGATTCTTCTTCTATTCTACTGATCTTTCAATTTATTTTATACAGTTTTTAATTGGTAATTCATAGTCATAAAAAGGTGAAATTCACATATTTACATAGCATAGTTCGTCATCTTCATTTCACTGTTCCTCACTTTTCCCATCCTGCCTCCCTCACTGTCTTTCAACTTCTTCTACTTCACTTATTTCCCTTTATTTTCATAGGATTCCCTCCCCTTTCCCCTTTATTTTGGTCTAGCTTCAGCATAAAAGAGAAAACATTCAACTTTTAAGTCCCCAAGCCTGGATTATTTCACTTAGCATGAAGTTCTCCAGTTTCATTCATTTACCAGAAAATGCCATAATTTCATTCTTTGTGACTGAGTAAAACTATATCATACATAAACACCACCTTTTCTTTATCCATTATCTGTTGAGGGGCACCTGGTTTGATTGTATAATTTGGCTATTGTGAACTGTGCTGCTATAAACTGTGGTGTAACTCTATCATAACTATATTAATTTTAGTTCTTTAGGTTAAACAGCAAGGAATGAGATAGCTGGGTCATATGATGGTTAAATTACTATCTTTTGAGGCATCTCCACACTGCTTTCCAAAGTGGTTGAGATAATTCTTTGTGTGTTTGCTTTTTGCAGTACTGGGGATCAAGCTCAGGGCCTTGCCTATGCATGGCTAGTGCTCTGTCACTGAACTACATCCCAGCCCTTTTAATTTTTTTTTTGTTTTGAGGCAGGGTCTTAATAAATTTTCCAGACTTGCTGGGAGCCATCAGCCAAGTAGGTATGACAATTTCTTTGCCAGCGTACCCCCATGTTTCTTTAGTGGAAGGACTCGTGGAAATAGGACATTTTGCAGCAACATTGCATGTAAGGTGACCTTGCTCAAGGACCAGGGCGGATCCGTGTTTAGGGTGTTCCCGGTTCAGGATAAGGATAATCTGAGTTTAGGGCGTTTAGAATAGGGCGTATCCTGCTGCCTGAGTTCCTCTTGAGTTCTTAGGGTCAGATAATATATTTGGGAGACAGAAGCCCAGTGTGGTGTGGATTTGGGCAGAGAACGTGGATTTCCCCAGAACGTGTTTGTAGACGGCCGGTGTGAGTTCGGGAATAAAGAATTGCTGTTTGAATCTACAAGCTGTGTGGAGGCTCGTGATTTGTGCCCAGCCAGAGACTGCAGCAAGACTTGCCTAGAATTTGTGATCTTTCTACTGTAGACTCTAGTAGCTGGGATTATAAGCATGTGCCACCATATCTGGCCACTTAATCTCTTTGAGTCTGAGTTTCCTTATAGACAAAACAGAGAAGTCACATTAGGTGACCTGTGTCATCTCTATCATCCTTTCAGTGTACATGACAACCTAATATATATATATATATATCATGAATGAAATAACGATAAGTTTATATGCCAACAAAATTCATCCAGGATATTATTGCACTTTGAAGTTGTGAATGTTCTGAAGCTCCACTCCTAATCTAGTTGCTATATTTGTGACTGAATGATCAATAGCCAAGATTCATAAGGCATTAATTTATGTTGTGACAAAACTTATAGCTTGTATAGCCAAGACTTAGTTCCATCAACTCTGTGATAGTGTTCTGTATGATGGAGGAGGGCACATAATTATATGAGCAAATTTTCTATCATATAAATCAGACATACTTTGAAACACAGAAAACATTTTTTTCCTTAATGTTGTGTGGATACATTCAAAATCTTAGGCTAAATAATTTTCTCACTAAACTATCTAATAAAGATTTACAACATGTTTTACCATAATTTTCATGATTTGAAGAGAATTTAGGTAAATTGTCTGTAATATTCAGCATTACAGTATTAATTCTGAGATAGAGGTATTACAAAAGAGGTATGAACAATGAATAATTCAAGGAAATTGATTTTGTGACCCTTAATACCAATTATATGGTTGAATTGCATTTTAGAATGATTTAAAAATCTGTGTACAGGTTTCAAAATAAATTTTAATAGAAGACCTAATTTCACAACAATGATATAATTAACACTTCATAATTTGCACTGCCATATAACATTGAATCTAATAGTTTCCATTCAAAATTGCAGAATATTTTATTCCAAGATATAATGCAATAATGTCTGATGTAATTAAGTGTGTACTTTTATGTATTATTGTAAAATTTTGTAAAATTCCTAATTTTACAAAATATAGCATTATCTTACACAATTATTTTAAAATTTATTCTTCTTAACTAATAATACATGATAGACACCCCTCAATTCACTCAAATGCAACATATTTCATTTTATTGTTATTATTATTTGTTCTACTTAATTGTACATGATAGCAGAATGCATTTCAATTCATTGTATTCAAATGGAGCACAACATTTCAATTCTCTGGTTGTACACAATGTAGAGACGCGTCATTCATGCAATCATACATGTAACTAGGGTTATGATGTCCATCTCATTCCACCATTTTTCCTACCCCCATAGCCCCTACCGACCCTCCCCTTTGCCCAATCCAAAGTTCCTCCATTCTTCCTATGCCCCCCCATCATAGATCAGCATCCACTAATCAGAGAAATGCCAACAATGTATTCTTTTTAGCCACTACATTTGTATTTCCTGATGTTTTATAATATTCCATACTAATGCACAGAATTTACTGCATTAATTTTCCCTTATTAATTTATCTTCCAATATTTTCATTTCTTCTGGACTCATACAAACTATAAACAGCACTCCAATAAACATCCTTGTATGTATATTTCTTTTTCTGTTTTTTCTTTATGAAGCAGGGGTTTGAACATAGGGGCACTCTACCACTGAACTATGTCCCAAGCACTTTCTTTTTTTATTGATTGTTCAAAACATTACAGAGCTCATGATAATTTTATTTTGAGACAGACTCTCACTAATTTGTTGAGGCTGTCCTGGAAGTTTTAATCCTCCTGCCTCAGCCTCCCAAATAGCTAGGATTACAGTTGTGTGCCAACATGCCTAACTAGTATGCATATTCATATGTATTGGGGATTTTACTCATGCAGGCTATAATTCTCAAAATAAGACTGCAAGATAAAAGAGTATAATAACTTTTCAGTTAGTGTGGATATGGTCAGATAACTTCCAATGAAAGAAGATTGCCACAATTTCAACTAGCATTGTATGAGAGTGAGAATTTTTCCACACTCTTGATAGCCTTTTGCATTTTCAATTTTTTTACATTTGTCAGTTTGATGGATGTGAAATCATGTATTTTTGTTTTATTTTAATTTCTTCCACTATCTGTAAGATTATATTGCTCTACATATATTAATCGGCCAAGCATTATTTTCACTTTTGTGAACTACATTTTCTTTTTATTTTGGACAATTGGTTTCAAAATTAACATATTCACAAGAAAAATAATGAAATCTATAAGATTTGTCTCAGGAAATATGAGACCTTACTTTCTACTGACTGGCAATAAATACCTCACATTTCAAAATGTACTACTGTATTTCCTTACAAGGCATATAACTACCATAGTGAACTACCTGCTTTCATGGTTTCTGGATTCTCTTCTGATTCAGACTCTATTTTTGCACTGATAAAAAGAAATAAAACATTGAAGTATCTACAAAAGTCCCAGTTTCCCATTTGCAAAATAAGAAAATTAGGTTTAAATAAATAAAATTTATTTTTGTGAAAATATTTATCTTCCCAAACAAAATAAATCTACAAAAAGAGTAATACTATTTTATATTTTGTAAATCCATTTAATGTCTACTAGTAGATTTATCATACATATTTATACATTTGATCTTGTTTAATATACTGTTTATACTGAAGTATTGGAACAAAATCAACCTCACACAGAGGTATAGTTGGTAAATGCAAAAGTATCTTAATAGTATTTTTACACAATTGTAAAATATTCTTTGCTACTACACTAAAACTCAACAAGCAATGTATTCTTATAATTTAGTTGCAATGTGGAATTTTTTTTAAAGAGAGAGTGAGAGAGAGAGAATTTTTAATATTTATTTTTTAGTTATCGGCGGACACAGCATCTTTGTTTGTATGTGGTGCTGAGAATCGAACCCGGGCCGCACGCATGCCAGGCGAGCGTGCTACCGCTTGAGCCACATCCCCAGCCCCTGCAATGTGGAATTTTAAATTATATCAAGAAACTTTGTATACTGTTACATTAAGAACTACTACAGTGGCTAGGGTTGTAGCTTAGTGGTAGAGCACTTGCCTAGCACTGGGTTCCATCCTCAGAACCACATATAAATAAATAAAATAAAAGTATAAAAAAGATGAAGTTTTCTTAAAAAATAAAATCTATCATACTGTCTTTTACTTTGAATGTCTAATTGTACAACATTATGTATTGCGTATTGATAAAACATTGGTTAACTGAGTTACACAGATCTTCCAAATGTTAATATATTTCTTTACTTTTTATTATTTATTATTTATTTTTATTTGTGCTATTTCATTATACATGACAGAAGAATCTATTTTGATATATTTGTACAAGCATAAAATATATCTTACTCTAATTAAGATCCCAGTGTTGTGTTTGCACACAATGTTGAGATTCATTATGGTATATATATATATATATATATATATATATATATACACACCCACACACACACATTCACACACACACATAGGAAAATTATGTTCTGTGTCATTCCTATTTCTCTCCTCCCTGCCTTCCTTCATCCCTATATTCACTTTTTTCTAATGCATTGAACTTCTATCCCCCTCACCCCCCGCTCATTGTGGGTTAGCATCCACATATCAGAGTGAACACTTGACATTTGTTTTTGGGGGGGACTGGCTTTTTTCATTTATCATGATAGTCTCTAGATCCAGCCATTTCCAACGAATGTTGAAGTCATTTTTCTTCATATATGAGCAATACCCCATTTATGTATACATACCACAATTTCTTTATTCATTCATTTCTTGATGGGCATTTAGGTTGATTCCATAACTTAGATGTTGCAAATTGTGCTGCTATAAATATTGATGTGGCTGTGTCGCTGCAGTATGCTGATTTTAACTCCTTTGGATATATACTGAGGAGTACGATAATTAGGTCAAATGGTGGTTCTATTCCTAGCTTTTTGAGGAATCTCCACACTACTTTCCAGAGTGGTTGTACTTATTTGCATTCCCATCAACAATCTATGAGTTTTCTCTTTTCCCCACATTCCAACATGTCAGCTTAGGAACTGACTTCCCCAACAAGACTCCTAAAGCACAAGAAATAAAATAAAAAATCAATAAATAAAATGGTATCAAAATAAAAAGCTTCTTCACAGCAAAGGAAACAATCAAGAGCACGAAGCGAGAACCTTCAGAATGGGAGAAAATCTTTGCCACCTTCAACTCAGATAAGGCATTAATTTTCAGGATATACAAAGAACTCAAAAAGCTTATCAACAAATAATACATTTCTTGATACAAAATAAAATAATCACAGTTACTAATATCACCACTGGTCATATCAGAAAGTTGTTTAATTATAGGAATTTTTCAATATAGAGTGATGTATACAAATTTTCCATTTCTGAATTTTACTTGATCTTGAAGTTTATCATTAGTAATGGATACTGTCAATTGCCTTTTCTTTTAAGTAGCAAGTGTTATGGTTTGGATGTGAGGTGTCCCACAAAAGCTCACATGTGATACAGCCAAGAAGGATTAGAGGAGAAATGATTGGGTTGTAAGAGTCTTAACCCAATTCAGTGATTTAATCCCCTGAAACATATTAACTGAAGGCTATGGCTGGAGGAGGTGGGAATTGAGGTATGGCTTTGGGCATATATTTGTATCTGGAGAGTAGACTCTCTCTCTGCTTTCTCATCACCATGATTTGAGCGGCTTCCCTCTGCCACCTTCTCCTGCCATGATGTTCAGCCTCACCTCCAGCCAAGGAATGGAGCAGGCCTTCTCTGGACTAAGACCTCTGAAACTGTGAGCCCTCCAATAAACTTTTCCTTCTCTACAATTGTTCTGGTCAGAAATTTTAGTCACAGCATCTAAAAAGCTGACTAAAACAGCAAGCTACCTCTGTTAGTGTTTTGAGAAAATGTCTCCCAAATACCCAAATTTGAAAAAGTGAATAGTTCAGTTCACAACTCAAATAACCACAAAAGTGCTTTTCCTTGGAATAACCATAGTAACTTGGTATGCAACAGAAGTACTTTATGCCTCTATTTTCCATTAAATGGGATTGAGATATTTTTTAAACCTGATCGACTTTACTGCTTCATCAATGAAGTAAATCTGAATTTTCACCCTACAAAGTGCATGGCACAGATAAATACAATGACTACTAATACATTTTGTGTTGCTGCTTTTCTTTGTGCTAAAGTGTCAATGATTTCACCAACCATTGCATTATCAGTTTAAAAAAAACTAATAACATCTAAGTATTATTAAGATAATAATTTTACCTTGAGGACTCTCTAGAAGACTCTGGATCTTGTGGATTATTTGGTGAATTGTTGAGCTAGATAATAATCAATGTTTCTTCTAATTCTGCAATTTCAAGACACTAGTAAAATTAGTATCTCAAATTGGAAAAACACTGAACTGAGATAATGTAAGTTTTCTGAGTTTGCATTTTGCTTATCATAACTTCAAGATCTATGAAAGAAAATAAATATGTGGTTCAGGTTATGGTGTTATTTTGGACTAGGCCTGTCTAGTCGAACAAATTAATCAAAAGAAATAATGTTAACAATGAACAACTGTCCTAATTATTTATGCCAATAAAATAACATTTAAAACACATTTTAAAATGATAGCCTTCAGAGTAATCAACAAAAAATGACACTAATATAGGAATATGCACATATACCAACAGAACAGAAGAGAAAGCTCAGAAAGTTATTCAATGCATGCAGAGTCACCTTACCTTAAAAAAAGGCACCAAAAATACACAAAAATTACAGCAAAGTCTCTTCAATAAATATTGTTCAAAACACTGGATATTTTGGGGGTGCTGTGGCAGTCATGTATAATCCCAGCAACTCAGAAGGCTGAGAAAGGAAGATTATAAGTTTGAGGCCATGCTCAGTAACATAAAGAGATCCTAAGCAAGTTAGGAAGTCCCTGTCTGAAAATACAACATAAAAGGCTGGGAATGTAGTTCAGTACTAAAACATAGTTTGCTCAATCTATAATATCAAAAAGAAAGAAGGAAAAATACTAAAACACATTCTGCATGATCTTATATATATGTGCAATCTAAAGAAGTCAAACTCTTGAAATAGAATAGAAGGGCAGCTACCAGGAAAAGGTGGGGGAATTTAAGGTGAATAAATTCTGAAGACCCAAATGGTGACCATAGTTGTTAATACTGAATTGTCTACTTGAAATTTTTAAGAGAGTAGATCTTATATATTCTCAACACACATACACACAGCAAAAAAAAATAAGCAAGGTGAGGGAAATATTAATTAGCTTTACTGTGATAGTCTTTTCACAGGGAAAACATCAAAACAGTATATTGTATATCTTAAATATGCTAAATTTTTACTTGTCAACTATAACCTCAAATAAAACTTGAAAAAATATATAAAATGTTGAACTTGAGCTAGAAAGACCTTGTTCGCTTTTGTCTTGCTCTATCTACTTTTGCCTTCCCACCATGAATCTGGCTCCATCCTAATCCCCAGAGCAACACAATGGCAAGAAATTACTTTGTAAATTTTATTTTATCATCCAGTAGAACTTAGATTATGCTAACTAACTCAGACCAAAAGTTTTATAACCTTGCTTCAACTTCGTTTTTCTTAGGCACTCCTTTTCTACTGGATTTACCCTTCTAAACTCTGGTATCAAAGTTTTTAATGTCCACATACCCCTCTGAGTATACAGGAATTTCATAAAAGTAGGAAGAAATTTATTAATAGGTTAGGAGAGAGCAATGAAGTAGGGGTAGGACTATTATTAAAGATGGCGCTGTCTAGAGTGGCGAATCAGATACCATTACTAAGAAATGTTTTCAAACCCAAAAGTCAAGCCAAAGATGCAAATTAAAATCAATGAATAAAAAGAACAAGATAAGGCAAAGTTTGAGCATAAGCTGAAGCACTCCTTGCCCCTTTTTATTTAAGCATGCCTATGGGCTGGAATCTATGTGATCTCTCCCACTACTTTTTTGTCTGATTACTCTGCCTAGTGCATCTTGTCTTTCTGTAAGAAAGGCATATTGAAAATTTTGGTATACTGTATACCTCCAATCTGAATATTGTTTCCAATATTATTCCAATAATATTCCATATTATTTCCCTCACAAACCCTTACACCTGCCATCAGGAAGTCCTGCTTTGTATAGATTGATTTTGGTTGTCTACTGTACTATCAAAAGGAAACTGAATTCTAAATAAGATTAGTTGTAGGAATTCTCATTACTCTGCATAGAATACTATAGTTTCTGGTAATGAGAATTTCTTAAGTTATAGACTCAAAATTTTCCAATTCCTTTTTAGTTCCATAAAATAACTGATCAAGTGGCCTTTTCAGGGCTAGTTCAGCAAGTTGGATAGTTCTTTCATCCCATAAAGTCTTATCTCACATTGTATAGCTGAGCAAACTCTCAAATGAGCCCATGATGGTCTCAACACTCAAGTTACCTCTATAATTTTACAGTGCAATGGTAATCTATAATATAGCAAGATTTTAGATCTCCTCTGCTATAGTCTGAGCACTATGATAGCAGAACATAAAAAGATAATGAATACAAAATCTTCAATTACAAATAAGTCAGAAAAGCCTTAATTATCTAACAGAATTAAAATAAGCTACAATTTATGTTGCTTAACTTCATGCCTCCCCTAAGAATGCTAATGCCAATATATAAGAGTTGTTCCTCTGATTTTACAGAAAATCGGACTTATTGCTAGCAAAAATTCATAAGTATATTAGGTTTATTGTTTTTAAGGTAGAAGAAGCAACATGGGATGTAGATTTACATAATAAATGTTACTCATCAAATAACCAACAACATCCAGTGAACCCAGTTAAAAGTTTGAAATGAATACATTTTATTTTGTCTAGCATCAAAATCACATATTGATAAATATGATTTGGGGAATATGTTTGATTTCCCTGGAATGAGGTACAAAAATATAAGTAATATGAAGAAAAGGATAAATGATCAATATCCAGTTTTTATCAGACATTGTTTGTGGCCTCCCTAAGAGCTATCCTGCCTTTTTCTTGCTAACAAAACTCCAATTTTGTTCAAGTGGCAGTGTATACAGCCTCATAAGATGAAGAAGCTTTTGTCTCAGTGGGACAAATGAGCATCCAGAAATTGTTTTAGAAAGCAATAAGAGTGGTGTCCTTGTTGTCATGATGACTGGAGTATTTCTAGCATTGAGTAGGTGAGTCTCATAAATACTAGGTGTCATATAATGTGCTGTGTAGTCCTACAAAATTAAAAACTATCTCAAATTTCTTTGAATCTCAAATGTCTACTCAGATATTCATTGAAATTATAAAAAGCCTATTTAAAATTATCAAACCTACATCTGTTTTCACATATATATTACTCAGTTTTGCATTACTAAGACAAACTACCTGAAGCAATTAACTTTGTAAAGATAAAATGTTCATTTAGCACAGTTTTGGAGGTTCAGAGGTATGACACCTTCATTAGCTCAGTTTTGGTTAGGACTTTATAGCAAATGGCAGAATAGCAATGGCAGGAGTGGGTGTCAGAGGGAGCACTCACATCTCAATCAGGAAGAGAGATGCCCCAGTCTGGCTGGGCACAATTCAGGAGTCACTTGTCAAAAGAAACAAACTTTATTTTTAGAACCACACACCACACCACACAGCTCCTCAGGAAAAACCTTCAGAGCCCAACTGCCTCCACCGGCTTCCCACAAGCCTCTCAACCTCTCCCACTCCTCCTCCTCTTGAGGCCGATTGGCTGGGTCACGTGGGCGGAGCCAAAAAAAGTGCCCCAATGAGCAGCTCCGTGGTCTGAAAGGGCGGGGAAACAGCCCAATGAGCATCACCGCAGAGGAGCCAATCAGTTGGCAGCTAGAAGTTTGCTGGGGCCGCTGTGAGCCAATCATCAGCTGGCAGCTGGAAGTTTGCTGAGGCCCCTTGGGCTGTGGCTCTCAACACAGAGGAAAAGACTATGGGTTACTACAGGCTTTCTCCTTTTTAAATTTATTTTTATTTGTTCTAATTAGTTATAATGACAACAAAATGCATTTCATTTCAGGCTTCCTCCTTTTATAACATTCCTCCCAAAAGAACTCACTCAGTTGAATTACCTCACATTGCCAGTAACATAAGAATCTCTCAATTGGGGCTCACCTCCTGTCTGTGTTACCCTGTGAACCAAACTTTTAATCACAATGAACCATTGTTCAAAATACTAAAGCATTTCACTCCTAATTATTTTATTTTTTGGTGCTTGCATTAATGAAATTATTTTCTTGATTTGCATGGCCCCTTTTGACTCCTTCTTTTGTGCTTGGAATACTATCACTTAGAGTAATATTATCTGTGAACATGAAGAGAGAAAACATCAGCATATTAAAGCATATTAAAAAATACCATCAAGTAAGAGTCTAGCTCCCCAATGATAAGGAGATGTGTTTGTTTGTTTGGTATTGTTTTTATTTGTTTTTTAATTTATGGACTGGGGATTGAATCTAGGATCATTTTACCACTGAGCCACATCCTCAGCCCTTTTTATTTTATATGTTTGTATAATGTGACTTTCTCTCTCTGTCTCTTTTTCATTCTCTTAGTCTCTCTCTCTCTCTCTCTCTCTCTCTCTCTCTCTCATTTCTAGTTTCTACTTTTTCCTTTCCCCACTCAGAGTTTACAGAATACTCTTTTTTCCCCCACAGTTCTTAAATAACATAATGCTTGGTATGAGTCTATGTTTATCTATTATCGTAGTAGGCATATAGTAAGCCCTTTTAAATGCATAAATAATGCTTTTGACATTGAAGAATTATTTTGGATCATTTTATTGGTCCTGCCATCTTTTCTTCTTGGTATATTCTTTCTGGAACTCCTAGTAACGAAATGTTGAATTTCTTGGGCTAGTGCTTTAGGTCTTACTTGTTTTCCATTATCTTTGTCTTTTGCAGTAGGTTCTCAGAGATTTCCTCATATTATCTTCAAATTTTTCAACTGAGTCTTTCACAGGTCATATCATATTTTCCTAAGACCATTTATTTCAGGCTTTACAACAGATCAACGGTTTTCTCACTCTAGCATTTTTTCTTTGCTTTGCTATTTTACCTCCAGACAATGGCATCCAGAACAGCACGTACAGACATCCCCTAGGTAAATTCACGTGGAAAAGAAAGGAAATTTTATGCATACAACATTTTTTTTTGGTATCAGAGATTGAACTCAGGGTTGATTAACCACTGGGTCATATTCCTTTTAAAAAAAAGGTTGAAATGAGAAAATTAAAATTGTCCTTAATAATAAAAGGTTTGTTTTTCTATGAGGATAATTCTGGTGGAATTTTTTTAAAGCTGCTAGAACTAGTAAATGAGTTCAATAAGGATACAAGATGAATATACAAAATCAAATGTATTTGTATATACCATGTAAATTGTTTTTCCATAAATTACTACAAGCATTGGAAATAGTTTACAATTTTATTTATAGCAGCAACAAATAAACTTACATTAAATTTGATAAAAGATGTGAAAGTCATGTACAATAGAAACTAGACATTTTCTCAAAGAAATTAAGGAAATATTCAAAATGAAAAGATATACCTTTTCTTATTTTTGTGGTACTGAGGAGTGAACCCAGGGCTTAACACATCCTTGGCAAGTTCTCTATCAGTAAGCTTCATCCCAGATTTTTTTTAAATTTTGAGACAGGGTCTTACCAAGTTGCCTAGGCTGGACTCAACCTTTCTATCCTCTTGCTTTAGCCTCTTGAGTAGCTAGATTATAGGTGTACACCACCTATAATAAGCAACCAGGCAAAATATATGACTTATTTATGGTCAGATAACAATATTGTTGTCATCTCAATTCCTTTACAAAGTGATTTAATATTTAATAAAATTCCAATTAAAATTCTGACATGCATTTTTTGTGGAGATTAATAAGCAGATTCTAAAATATACAAGAAATTATGCAATATTTTTCCTTCTATAACTGGTGTATTTCATCTAGCATAACGTCTTCAAGTTTCATTCACTTATATGAGGTATGTAAAACCTAAAACTTATAGAAATGAGAAGATAATGGTGATTGCGAAGGGCTCAAAGGAAGTTGAAACAAGGAATTGCTTAAGAATTAACCTAGGGGCTGGTGATGTGGCTCAAGTGGTAGTGTACTCGCCTGGCATGCGCCGGGCACTGGGTTTGATCCAGAGCACCATATAAAAATAAAATAAAGATGTTGTGTCCAACGAAAACTAAAAAATAAATATTAAAAATTTTCTCTCTCTCTCTCTCTCTCTCTAAGAATTAACCTAAACTTTTAGTTATCTAAGATGACTAAATTCTAGTAGCGTACTCTCCAAAATTGTGTTCATACATGACAATCTTTTGCTCTTAAAAAATATTATTAAAAGAATATGTTTCACATTATTTGTTCTAAGCAAAACAATGAAAACACACAGGGAAAATCAAAAGATTTAAAATAGTCACAAACATGTTTGAAAATAAAAATGTTGGAGGACTAAAACTGTATAATCTCAAGATGTGCTATTTACCTGTGTGACTGGCAAAAATAGACAAATAGATAAATGCAGCATAATACAGAGCTTATAAATAAACTTGAAACTATATGGGCAACTGATTTTTATTTGTGCATTATAATTATACATAATAGTAGGTTTAATTATGCCATATTTGTACATGCACATAAAATAATTTCCTCAAACTCTTCCCCCAGTACCTTCTGTTTTCCTCCTCTATCTCTCCCCCCACACACCTTTTTTAAATCTACCAATTTCCTTTGTATCATCATTATTATTTTAATTAGTTTATTATCATTGTATAAGCGAGATTCATTGTGGTATATTTTGTACATAGACAGAATAATTTGATGGATATCATTTCCCTGTACGTCCAAATGTCTTCCTTTCCTACCTCCCTCTCAAGCCCCTTCCTCCATTATATTGAATGATTTATTCTTGGCAAAGCTGCAAAAGCAATGCAATGGGGAAATAATAATCTTGTCAACAAGGACCAGAAAGGGACATTCACTTGCAAACATAAAGAAATAAGCAAACAAACAAAGTTAAACACTTGCCTCAAACCATATTCATTTTTTTTAATCATATTTATAATAAAAGTAAAAATAAATCATACACCTAAGCAAATTAGAGGAAGTTTGTACTTCCAGTTTCTCTGTGACTCTGCATTCAAATAGCAAAAGTACTGCTTTTCAGTGAGGACTATGAAAAAGGGAATTCACTGAAATTCAATCTCAGTCAGTCAGAGTTTCTTAGAGACTGAAACATTCAAATGCATTAAACAAAAAGTAAGCAAGAATACATTGGAGCTGATCTGGCAGCAGTGGCAGTAATGCTTGTTCTCTACAGAGGAATAATACAGAGGGATTAACACAACAGATAAATTTGGCACCGAAAAACATGTACATCAGAAAATCACCCTGAACTTAGCTGATTCAGAGGCTGGACATCAAACTGGCATCTAAAAAGTGCTCTGGGTTTCTCAACTGGCAAACAGGGATCTGAGGCTGGAGTGATCTTGAAGAGTTCATGTGAATCTTTCTACTGTGAAACCCTGGTAGATCATACCAAACATTGATCTACTGCCCCAGCAAGTGTCTGCCATGTGGCCTAGATGTTCATCATGTGTACCAAGATGAACACAAGTGAAACAGGCACAGAGACAATTATATTCAAGGGGAATAAAGTCAGAAATACAGAAAGGGGTACATCTCACTTTTCCTTTAAATCTGGAGGCTCAAAAATTTAGCCAGAAGGTTGGAAAACTCAAAAGGCAAGTTTGAATATACTAAGGGACTAAGCCAGGGAATTCCATATGCATGGGCAGCAGAATATGTGAGACATGTAGAGCTAACTACCCTGCTCCCTGAATAGAATTCTTGGGATACTCATGAAATTCAGACTCCTAACAGAAATCAGCATCTGCCTGGCATTGTAGATGTGTTGATCTAAACTTTCCAGAGCAAACATCACCCAGAAAAGTCCCTAAACCCTGATCAGATCTAAGTCCCAACCAAAAGAAATCCCCTTAGAACTTTACCGCAACCCCTCCCTGGGAGGAGTGCACTGATCTGAATTCTCCAGACAAAACTCCAGAGAATAGTACTTCACATTCCATCCTATATTATACTCAGGATAAGGGAATCTTAGAGCTATTTAAACCAAATGGAGTTAATGCCGCAGTCTGGCTGGGCACAATTCAGGAGCCACTTGTCAAAAGAAACTAACTTTATTTTTAGAACCACACAAGCCAAACAAAACAGCTCCTCAGGAAAAAACCCTCAGAGCCCAACTGCCACCACCGGCTTCCCACAAGCCACACTCCCCCACCACCAGCCTCCACACCTCCCACAATCCTCTTCCTCTTGAGGCCGATTGGCTGGGTCGCATGGGTGGAGCCAAAAAGTCCCCCAATGAGCAGCTCCGTGGCCTGAAAGGGCAGGGAAACAGCCCAATGAGCTTCACCGCAGAGGAGCCAATCAGCTAGATGTTGCTGGGGCCGCTGTGAGCCAATCATTAGCTGGCAGTCTGAAAGTTTGCTGGGACCCCTTCAGCTCATCAGCTGGCAGTCTGAAAGTTTGCTGGGGCCCCTTCGGCTGTGGCTCTCAACAAGTTTAGGCTGTGAGACACACAAAAATGGAAGAAGTTAACAGCTACCATTTGTGTTCTTTCTCTCAATATCTATCTGTCACTCATATATTCATTCAATATTCATTCATTCTCTCTGTCTCTTTCTCTCTCTTCATCCCAGTGCATAGCTCCAGAAGAAACAAAAGAAGAACAATAGGACATAGGCAATGGCAATCCATCCTTATGAACTGTTTTGACCACCTCAGTGGAGATAATTCTTTCCTTTTTCATAAGAGTCTTTTCTCTCTCTCTCTCTCTCTCTCTCTCTCTCTCTCTCTCTCTCTCTCTCTCATTTTGTTTTTGTTATTTTTGCTCTGCCAATTGGTTCATGGATGTATATACATATATATATATATTTTTTTTCTTTTTCTCTCATTTTTGGCATTGCTTTACAATTGCTATTTTTCTGTCTTGTCTTTTGATGGTTAGGGGTTTTTGATGTTTTTTGTTTTGTTTTATTTGTTTCTATTTCTCTTCTTTCTTCTTGCCCTAGCAGCAAAATTCTCTTAAACACTCTCTCTGCCTTTGTATTTTTTCAATAGACACAACTTTCTACATCTCTTTTGAATATTCTCTGTTCACATTTTGAAAATTACAAACTTTCTTTTACTTCCTATCATATTATCTTTTATTTCAATGAAATTTATTTTCACATATTTTAGAAGTATTTGATTTATATAATTTCTACCCCCATGATTCATGTTGTTGCAGTTATTATATTATGAACATCATAGTTGACACCTGCTCTTTCATGCCAGATTTTGATTATAGCTGTTATAGGTTTTCTTATTGGCAATTGATGACCCTATCATTCTATTTTGTTTCAGTTGTTGCTCTTCTTTTGTTTCCCATTTTCTGTGATGTTCTGGGAATCTGCAGAGACACTACAAGTTCATGGGGTAGGTTCTGAACTAACCTGAGCCAAGAGACAGTACACCTTGCTCCACACACAAATAAACCACACTCAGACTTCAAAGATGAATCAATACAAATAATATAAGGAAAAAAACACACTAAAGGCCAGACCTCAAATAACACTGGGAGATGCTGCTGCAGGTCCCACCCATAGATATCCACTCCTATAGCAAAAACAGAAGAATTAACACAAAAACTGTGGATACTACAAATATGATGGGTATAGGTTTCAGTCTAGAGCACTCTAGGATACTGTAAAAGCCTATGCCCTAAAAAGGCCCACAAAGAAGGGTGGAAGAGAGATCCTTCACAACAAATGCATAAAAGCCAACACAGAAATACAAGAAATAATTAAAAAATCAAGATAACACAACTCCTACTAAAGTTCATAATTCATCAAAAAGTGAATCCAAAGATACTGAACTGTATACAAATGGGATAAATAATTCAAAAAAAATGATTATAGAAATGATTAATGAATTACAAGAGAACATAGAAAAACAATGGAATAAATTAGTCACTATAGGGTAGGAGCAAGAAATTCAATAAGGAAATAGAGATATTTAAAAAGACCCAAACATGAATCTTGGAAATGAAAGATAAAATACATCAAATCATATGTTCAACTGAAAGTCTCTCTAATACAGTAAACCATGCTAAAACAGTATCTGAGAGCTGGAAGGCAAAAGGCTGTTCTTGAGCATTCAGATAGTATTAAGGAAAAAATGAATTAGTAGGCTCAGAAAAGCTCTGAGACAACATTAAGAGACCAAATTTAAAAATCATCAGAAGTGAAGAGGGTTGAGAAATGCAGGCTGATTTCAGGGATAACCTCTTTAGGAAAATAATAATAGAACATTTTACAAAATTTGAGAGTGAAACAGGCATCCATGTACAAGAGGCATTCGAAGCTCCAAATAGACAAGATCAACAAAGAACCTCTAAATAACACAACATTATACATAAAATGCCTAACATACAGAACAAGTACAGAATTTTAGAAGCCTCGAGAAAAAAACAAAAAGTTAGGTCACTTTTAGAGGGAAATCAATCTGAATTACTTCCAATTTCTTGGTAAAATCTCTAAAATCCATGAGGGTTTGAAATAGTGTGTTGTAAATCATGAAAGAAAAATAACTTCTAATGAAGATTGCTATATCCAGAAAATCTGTCCTGTAGAACCAAAGAAGAAATAAAAGCCTTACAAGAAAACCTGAAACAAGAATAAGTTATGACTACTAAGCCAGCACTACATACAATACTGAAAGAAATACTACACATAGAAGAAATCAAAAACACCAGAACTCACAAATGGACAAATCTCATTTGAAGACTAGCTAAGAAAATAAGAAGCTGGACCAAATTAAACAGAAATGCAGAAATTAACAAATATCTATATAATAACATTGACTATAAATGATCTCAACTCTCCAATTAAATGACATATGCTCACAGAATGGACTAAAAACAATTCACAACTGTATATTGTTTTCAAGAGGCTCACCACATGGTAAAAGCAGTCACAGTCTAAAGCTAATAATTAGAAATTTATATACTATGCAAACAAAGCCTGAAAACAAACAGGAGTAGCTACTTTAATATCTAAGAAAAAAACTTCATACCTAAATTAATCAGAAGAGAAAAAGAAGATTGGTTCATACTTGTGAAAAACAATCCAACAAGAAGATATGATGATAGTAAATATTTATGTCCCAAATATTGGTACAGCTAATAACATAAAACAATATCTAAATTAAGAACTCGGACACCAGTGAAATAACACTGGGTGATTTCAACACATCTTTCTCAATGATAGGTAGGTCATCCAAAAATAAACTCAGTAGAGATTTATAAGAACTAAAAATATTATAAATCAACTGGACTTACAGAAATCCTTATAATATTTCATCCAACAACAGCCATATACTTTTTATCTCAGCTGCTCATTCATCATTCTTCAAAATAAGACTTTATTTAAGACTACAAAACCAACCTTAGAAAATACAAAAAGTCAAATCCCTTGCATCCTCTCTTATGATAATGGAATAAAATTACAAATCAACACCAAAAGAATTCTACAGAAATGATATAAATATATGGAGATTGAAAACTGAACTTTTGAATGATGAATGGATGGTAGAAGAAATCAGGGGAGAAATTTTAAAATTCTTAGAATCAAACTAGAATAGGAAAGCAAAATATCAAAACCTCTGAGACACTATAAAGGTGGTTCTGAGAGGGATATTTATAGCTATGTGTGCCTGCAAAAAATTGTCCCAAATAAACAATCTAATGGTGCATCTGAAGATCCTTGACAAACAAAAGCAAAGCAATTCCAACACCAGTACAAGGAAGAAAATAATTAAGATCAGAGCCAAAATAAAATAATTTTTAAAAGAGCAATAAAAACTTCCATGGAATTAAGAATTGGTTCTGTAAAAAGACAAAAAGAAAAAAAAAAAGAATGATGAGCCAAAAACAAACTAAGCAAAAGAAAAAGAGAGTTGGGCACTCTAGTGTATGCCTGTAATCCCAGCAGCTTGGGAGACTGAGACAGGAGAATCGTGAGTTCAGAGTAGCCTCAGCAACTCAGCAAGGTCCTAAGCAACTCAGCAAGACCCTGTCTCTAAATAAAATACAATAAAGGGCTGAGGATGTGGCTAAGTGGTTAAGCATCCCTGGGTTCAATACCCTATACAAAAGAGAGAGAGAGAGGGGGAGGGAGGGAGATAGATATGACCCAAATTAATAAAATTAGAGATGAAAAAGGAAAAATCACCACAGACATCACAAAAACCCAGAGACTCATTAGAGAAAATATTGAAAACTTATACTCTAATAAATTTGAAAACTTTTAAGAAATTGATCCACTTCAGACATACATGACCTGCCAAAGTTGAATCAGGAGGTCACAGAAAGCATAAACAGACCAAAAACTTCCAATGTGTTAAAAGCAATAATAAAAAGCTTTCCAAAAAAGAAAAGTCCAGGACAAAATGGAATGTCAGCTGAATTCTATCACATCTTTAAAGAAGAACTAGTACTAATGCTCCTCAAATGACTCCATGAAATAGAAAGACATGCAACACTTCCAAATCCATTCTATAATGCCAGTATCATCCTCATGCCAAAACTAGATGAGGACATATAAAAGAAAAACACTAAGGACCAGAAACTTAGATATAAAAATTCTTGATAAAATGTTATGAAATCACAGTACATGATATATTTAGAAGATTGTATAGAAACTTAGATATAAAAATTCTTTTTTTTTTTAACAAACACAGCTTGTTTATTAGAATCAAAAAAGAGAACTTTCTCCCACAAATACAGAATACTGCCTCTCAATCTGTATCAAGAGCAAGACAACAGTTGAAAATTGTATTCCTGAGAAGAAGCAAAAAAGTTACCAGTTTGCAAACAAACTTAACAGGTGATTTTGACAAAAGATAAAAAAACTTTTTCTTTTTCTTTTTCTTTTTTTTTTTAACAAAAACCAAAATTTCAAGTATTATTCCAGATGACATGGCAAACCTAACAGAGGAGGAAAGGGATCAGGAAGCAATGGCCCCAGACCCACCCAGCTGCAGGGGGATCTCGCAGGGCTGGCAACCTCATCCTCCCTCCACAAAAGGACCTGCCAGCCCTGCACTGAGGATAGTGGACGCAACTCACACACTTTAGAAAGGAGCTGCTAACCTGAAAGTCATATCCAGGGTTAGCTGTTGTGGACATTTGATGATTGTTTTAACAAATAGAAACATATGCTCATTCTTTCAGATATCATACTATCCCCGATTTTAGTAAATTTGCAAATTATATTATTTGTGCTACAGTTTGTAATATTTAAATCTTATCAGATAAGCACCAAACCCATTAAAAATATATAAAAGGTATGGTTTCCTCAACAGCGTTGTATTCTGTACATCCTGTAGGCTGTAAACTTACTCTCCCTTTCCTTAAGCAGAATGCTTCTGATTAAACTTCCTCTTTCTCCCGTGAAATTTTTCCTGAAAAGAGATTTCCATTTTAACTGCAGTTATGGAAAAGGTACATAAAGAGCAAACCTGTACTACACCACCTCCATGGGTGGGGCAGCTGTGCACCTGGCAGGAGGCCTCAGCCAGCTGCTACTACCACTCACGAGGAGGATGGCTGTGGCCAGAGGCTGCCTGGGAATAAACTCCACAAAAGGAAAAGTCACACAACAGAACTGACCAGAGACTCAGCATTGCTTAGGGGGACTGTAAAAATGCCCTTAATGTGTTGGTGTTCAGAATTCTTAACTGCAGCGTCCCTGCCTCCAGTGCTCCAATCTGCCTGTATGTCCCCTTGATGTTCAGTTCTTGAACCTGGTTTGTTCACAGATGTGATTGAATTTCATGGCATGGTGGGCTTTCACCTGAGTGCGGCAGTTACGGCCCCAGTAGCAATCAGGACGGGATGCCACAGCCACTGGTAACTCAGAAGAAGGAATGTTCTGCCGATACTGATAGGTCAGCTCACGGAAGCTACGCAGGCCACAGCAGTAACACAGTACAGTGTTCCCAGTGATTCTGTAATCAGACAGTAAAAACACTCCCCGCTGAAGAGCCACAAGACTCTCTGTCAACATGTTTTTCCATGTCAGACCCCTGGTTGCCAGGTAATTCTTCAGGATGTCTGACTCGTAGTTATTGCTGTTCAGCACTCCATCCAGACACTTGTCCCCCAGGTTGAGCTCACAGAAAGGGGCAAGGCAGCCAAAGCAACCAGTACGGGTGCAGCCCCAGTACAGGTGACAGAAGGGCTGTAGGCAGACTGAACATTGCTGAGGGGCCACACGTGGGTCCTGCTCCCGCTCTGCTCTCCGATCAGGCATGGGCTGGAAGCAGCAGGTGCAGATGGCGTGGCTTCCTTGTAAAGGGCACACATAATCCTGGGCTGCTGCCGTGAAGCTGGCAGACGCTGATGGTGCATCCCCACCAAGGGCCTGCTGGGCCCCCAGCTCACTGTCGGGTGCTGGGCAGGGAAGGGGCTCCACCGCTTGCCTTCTGTACTCGGGGCACTGTCTGCACACGATGTATGGCTGACTGATGTCTGAGGACTCACTGTCAACATCTGACAGCTCCAGCAGGTCCTCTGAACTCCCCTCTTCATCAGAAAAAGACCTCTTGACTTTGGGCTGCAGCATGTCTTGGGTGATTTTATTCCTGGCATCCATACTTCTCATATCTTCTTCACTGCGACTCTTGTCTGGGTGCTGGATGAGGTATGCTTCCACAAGGTTGTTGAGGATGTGGTTCTTACAGATCCGCTCCACTGGACAGCGACAGGTGGGGCACAGGGAGGAGCGCTCCATCCAGCCAGAGTAGCAAGCTGCACAGAACGTGTGCATGCAGGGCTGCAAGCTCACGCAGTCATGCAGCAGGTCTTGGCAGATGATGCATGTGAGTGTCTCCTCCATCTTGTCTGGCTTCATGGCAGCAGCTCTGACGTCCTCACGGGGAGGTTGAGTATTTCTATCCTGGTCTGCAACCAACTGCTGCAGGTTCGGGTCAAGTGCCTCACCTGCTTTCATTTTCTTTTTCATGGGCTCCAGATCCTCCTGGTTCTGGGGTTCCAGCAAACAAAACCGTGCTCCCTCTCTGTCTGGAAGAGCTGACGTAAGGCTGGAGAGTTCACTACTTCCCACAGATGGACCACATCCTTTTAGGGAGAAGCCTGTACCCCCAGGTCCAGAGCTGAAGGAATGCTCTCGCCCTGTGGCAGTCGGCTCTGTGGAAGAGGTGGAGGCCCTGGGGAAGAGGTCTGATGTCGACGTTGATGGCTGTGGTTCCTCCAAGCATGCCTGAGTGGCGGGAGACAACGAAGGTGGGACCCGGGGGTCGTCACCCCGTCCTGGACCTGAGGACTCTTTGGTCACATGGAACACATTTTCTTTATTGGCTTCAAAGGATTCTCGTGTCATGCCTTGCTTTTCATGTAGAGATTCATAGAGGTATGCCACATTGTGTTCGGGCTCATTTTTCCTGTACACCAAGTAGATGACATCCCCCGTCTGCAGAGGACAAGTCTGCTTCTTAACCACCTTCAGCTTGTTGATCACAGTTCCGTTGGTACTCGCCTCCGCCCGATGGTCCACTCGCGTTTCCACAGCAGGACGTGCGGCTCGCTCTCCTCTGCGCCCAGGCGGAGGAGCCTCCCCCAGGGCTGCTGCGGCGGCTGCTCGCCTCCCCCGGGCCGATATAAAAATTCTTGATAAAATATTATGAAATCACAGTACATGATATATTTAGAAGATTGTATATCATGACCAAGTTGGTTTTATCTCAAGGATGCAAGAAAGGTTTATCATATATAAAAAAATAAACATATTTCATTACATAAAGATAATCAAGGAAAAAATTTACATATCCATTTCAATAGATGTAGATAAAGCCTTCAAAAACTGCAGTACTCAAACATAATAAAAACTCTCAAGAAACTCGGGATAGAAGGAACCTAACTAAACATTTGAAAACCTACATATGACAAACCCAAATCAACATCATAGCAAATAGGGAAAAACTAAAAGCATTTCTTTTAAAATCTGGAACAACACAAGAATGCCACTCTCACCATTCCTATTCAATGTAGTAATAGAAATTCTAGCCAGAACACTTAGGCAAGAGAAGGAAATAAAAGGGATAAAAATGGAAAAGGAATCAGCCAAATGGTCACTGTTTGAAGATGATGTAATTCTACAATTAGAAGATCCCAAAAGTTCAACCTGGAGACTTCTAGGGGAAATAAACCATTTCAGCAAAGTAGCAATTTCAAAATCAATAAGTAAAAAATCAATTGCTTTCCTGTGTACCAATAATATAGCCCCTGAAAAAGAAATTAAAAGTCCCATTCTAAGCAGCCTCAAAAAATACCTGAGAATAAATGTAACCAAGGAGGTGAAAGACCTCTACAATGAAAACTACAAGACACTGAAGAAATAAATTGAAAAAGACATAAGGAGATGAAAGGACCTCCTACGTCCATGAATATGCAGAATCAGTATTGTTAAAATGATCATACTGCCAAAAGCAATATATAGATTCAATGTAATGCCCATCAAAATATCAATGGCATTCTTCACAGAAATAGAAAAAAAACAGCTCTAAAATTCATTTGGAAGAATAAAGACCCAGAATAGCCAAATAAATTCTAAGCCAAAAAAGCAATGTTGGAGGCATCACAATTCCTGACTTCAAACTATGCTACAGAGCTATAGCAATAGAATCTGCATGATACTGGCATAGAAACAAACACATGGACCAATGGCACAGAATGAAAAACACAGAGACAAACCCATGCATCTACAGCCATCTGATCCTTAACAAAGGTACCGAAAACATGCATTTCAGAAAACACAATCATTTTAACAAATTTTGCTGGAAAAATTGCTTATCTGTATGTTAAAAAAAAAAAAACTAAATCCTTACTTCTCACCCTGCACAAAGTCAAATCAAAATGGATCAAAGACCTAGGAATTATACCAAAAATTATAAAGAAAACCTAGGAGTAACATATGCATGGGCATCAATTTCCCCCAAAAGCTCAAAAAATAATGTTAAGAGTTAATAAATGTGATGGCATCAGATTATATACCCTTTGTATAGCAAAGGAAATCATTAAGTATGTGAAAACAGAACCTACAGAATAGAAGAAAATCTTTGCTAACTACTCTTCTGACAGGGCATTAATATCTAGAATGTTCAAAGAAATTTTTAAAGCACCAAAAATAATTTATAAATTAATAATTAATAAAATTATTAATAATCATTAATGGTAAATGAAAATAATTAATAAAATACCAATTAATAAGCAAATGAACTAAAAAGACACTTCTCAAAAGAAGAAATGCAAATGGATAGATATACATAAATATGTATGTATGTATATATATATATTTATATATATATAAATGTATGACTTAATTTGTAATTAGGCAAATGCAAATTCAAACTACAGTGTGATTTCATCTGACAACCACCCAGAATAATAATCATCAGGATCACAAATGATAGTAAATGCTGAGATGATATGGAGTAAAATGAACACTTTTACACTGTTGCTAGGACTGTAAATTAGTACAACCACTATGGAAATCAGTATAAAGTTTCCTCAAAAGAGTAGACATGGAACCACCCTGTGATCCAGCTATACCCTTCCTCAGTATTTATCTTGAAGAATTAAAGCCACCATACTACAATGATACATACATACCCATGTTTCTAGCAGCACAATTCACAACAACCAAACTATGTAACCAGCCTAGGTTTTCATGAAGAAACAAATGGATAAAGAAAATGTGATATATATACACAATGGAGTTTTATTCAGCCATAAATAAAAATAAAATTATGTCATTTGCAGGAAAATGGATGAAACTAGAGACCATCATGTTACGAAAAATAAGTAAAACTTAGATGCTTAAGGGCTATATGTTTTCTCTCATATATGGGAGCTAGAGAGGACAAAGGAAAAGAAAGGTGGAGAGGAACTCATAAAAATCAAAGGGAGATTGGTAGAGGATTGGTGGGGGTTGTAGAGGGAGCAAGGAAGTGCTGGGGAGTGATACTGGCCAAATTATATTGTTATATTGTATGCACATACAAATATGTAACAAGAAATCCCATCAATATGTATAACTATAGTGCACCAATAAAAATGTGGGAAAAAAATCTATACTGAAATTTCATTTTACAACATTTAGAATAACAGCCATCAAGAATACAAACAATAATAAATGGTGGGTAGATTGCGGAGAAAAGGGATCACTTTCACACTGTTAATGGGATGGCAAACTGTTCTAACTGCTATGGAAATCAGCATGGAGTTTCCACAAAAAAACTAAGAATATGGGCTGGGGCTGTTGCTCAGTGGTAGAGCATTTGCCTGGCACTTGTGAGGCACCGGGTTTGATACTCAGCACCACATAAAAATGAATAAATAAAAATAAGGGCTTTGTGTTCATTTACAACTAAATTTTTAAAGAAAAACTAATAATATAACCATCATAATACGTAGCTATTCCACTCCTTAGTATTTATACTAAAGAATTAGCACAGTATAGTGACATATAGATTCCCATGTTTATAACCACACAATTCATAATAGCCAAATTATGGAAGCAGTCTAGGTGTCCATCAATAGTTGAATCGATGAAGAACATGTGCTATATATACACAACAGAGTTTTTTTGGTTTTTCTTTTTCGGAGGGAGGGGCTATACCAGGGATTGAACTCAGGGGCCCTTGACCACTGAGCCACATCCCCAGCCCTATTTTGTAATTTTTTTTTAATTTAGAGACAGGGTCTCACTGAGTTGCCATTGCAGAGGCTGGCTTTGAACTTGCAATTCTCCTGTTTCAGTCTCCAGAGCTGCTAGGCACAATGAAGTTTTATTGAGCCACAAAGAATGAAATTATGTCATCTACATGGAATTAGATGAAACTTGAGAATATTATGTTAAGAAAAATAAGTCAAATTTTGAAAGTCCAGGGTCATATACTTTCCTTTACTCATGGAAGCTAGAGAGGAAAAAGGAAAAGAAAGGTGCAGGGTGATCTCAAGAAAATCAAGAGATCGGTAGAATATAAATGAAAGGACTAGTGGGACAAAGGAGGAGAGTAAAAGGAGAAATACTGGGGAATGATATTGTCCAAATTATATTGCTATATCGTGTATGTATGAATATGAAACAACAAAATGCCACCACTATCTACAATTACATGCACCAATAAGAACATGGAAAAAATGAATAAGAAAATTATTAAGATGAAAACAAAAATTTAGAAGAAAACACAATAGAAAATATTTGTTGCTTTCTTAAACAAAGACTTCTTAGATATAACAACAATGGTGATACACATAAGTGATAAAATACTAAATGGAGATTCATCAATTTTTTTAAAAGCTTCTAATCTTAAATAGATGCTGTCAAGATAATGAAATAACTATCCAAATATTGTGATAAAATTCTTGCAAAACATATAACTGATGAATGACTTGTAACCAGAATATTAAAAAAAACCTTGAAATTCTATGAAAAGTAAATAACAACCAAAAAATATTGGCATAAAATTTTGACAAAAGCTTTGTCAGTAATAATAAATGATGGAAAACAAATGCATGAAAAGTTACTCAACATTGTTCTTCACTAGGTGAATCTATATTAAAATATCAATGAGATACTATTATATATCTATTAGAGTGTCTAAAATTAAAAAGACTATCCATAGAAATATTAGCATATATGTGAAGGAATTGGAACTCTCATTCAATGCCAGTGAAAATGTTAAAAGAGTAAAACCAGCCATTCGTCTCCTAGGAATTTATGCAAACAAATGACAGCTCATTCCCACAAAAGGGCATGCAAATGACTATTTATGTCAGCTTTAATAGTAAGACCTAAACATTGAAAATAACACAAATGTCCATCAATGGGGAAATGGATAAATAAACTGAGTCAGAGGAGCAAAGATAACAAAGAATAAAAAAAAAAAATCAAAGGGAGCCTAAGTTGGCTTTTTGTTTTGTATTTGTGTTTTTTTTTTTTTGTGTGTGTGTGTGTGTGTTTTTACACTGTCTTCAAGACCTGAAACTGAAAGCCATTGGTTAGTCAGTCATGTGTTGTTGGAGATTCTGTGGCACTGGGGAACAAAACCCACCAGCTACAGCCAACCTGACAGGTTATGAACTGTGCAAGAACATAAGGTGTTTATGGGACACTATCCAGCAGAATAATACATATTATGGTAATATCAGAAGAAGAAAGAGAAAGATTATTTGAAGAAATTTATTGCAACACTTCTAAATCTGAAAAAAAGAAAAGTACATACTGATTTAAGAAGCTCCAAAATCTTTGACTAGAATGAATCCAAAGGAAAAAAAATTAAGACAAATTATAGATTTACCTCAACTTACAATGATTCAACTTGTGTTATTTTTATCTTTATAATATCGGAAAGGCAATATATATGAGATCAAAATTATACATTGAATTTTGAATTTTTATCTTTTCCTAGTGATTTGTTATATGATACTCTGATGGAAAGCAGCACCATGGCGTGGCACCCAGTCTGTAATATGATCATGAGGATATATAACAATTTTCTCTGGTGTATTGTGTTGCTAACCTATGATGTTTAGTGAAAATAAATTTACATTTACTAAATGCATTTTGATTTATTATATTTTTCAAATTATTTGTGTTGGCTAAGATATAATCTCATTGTAAACAAAGGATCACTTTTGTAACAAAACTTTAAAGTCAGAGACAGGGCATCATGAAAGTAACACAAAAAAAGCTATTCATCAAGTACAAGGAAGCATCTGTAAGATTGCAATCACATTTTTCAGCAAAAAGTATTTATGTCAGAACAGAATGGGATAACATATTCAAGATGCTAGCCAGGCATGTGGCACATGGTGGCACTATGATCCTATGTAATTACAGTGATTAAGAGGATGAGGCAGGAAGATCCAAAGTTTGAGGCCAACTTAATCAATGTATTGAGAACCTGTTTTAATTTTTCAAAATAATAACATGAAACGGGCTGGGGATGTTTTCAGTGGTAAAGCACTCCTGGATTAAATATCCATTACTACAAAAAAAGAGGAAAAAAATAAAATAAAAGCAAGCAAGTATGAAAGGAAGCAAGAAAAAAAAGTAAAAAAAAAAAAAAGAAGGAAATAAAGTGCTATATATCTTACCAAGCAGAGTGGTGCATGCTTATAATCCCAATTACGTGGGAGATTTAGGCAGTAGGTTTACAATACAATGTTAGCCTATACAATTTAGCAAGACCTTATTTCAAAATAAAAATAAAATTGGCTTTGGATGTATATGAGTGGTAGAGAGCCCCTGGGATCAATCCCCATTACCACACAAAAGTAATTGAAGAACCCTTTTTTTCCTGGAAAAACTACCCTTCAATAAGGAAGGAGACAATGAGATAAACAAAATCTGAAGGATTTAATTATTAATGAAGTCACACTATAAAAAATACAAAAGAAAGCCCTTCAAATTGAAATGATTGTACAATAGACAGAAACATGAAAGTATATAAAAATAAAGGTTTCCAATCTATGGTAAATACATAAAAAATATATTAACAAACAAATTTATATGCATAGAATTCCAATACAGAAAAAGTTTATGAAAAGTATAAATCTATGTTTATGGGTATATACTATACAAAAATATGATTTGTAACACTAATAAAAAGTAGGGGAATAGAGTCATAAAGAACTACAGATTTTAGGATTTTTTTAGTTGTAGATAGACACAATACCTTTATTCATTTTTATGTGGTGCTGAGGTGCAAGGCAAGCGCTCTACCACTGAGCCACGACCCCATCCCCAAGAACAACGTTTTATGTGTGATTGAAGTTAACAGTTTAAAATAGATTGCTAGAATTTTAAGATAATTTATGTAATTACAATAGCAGTAACAAAGAAAATATCTGTAACAAACTTAGAATGGAATCAAAGCATATCATTAAAAAAATCAATGAAAAAAAGAATGCAGTAATAAAGTAAAGGAAGGAGAGGAAAAGCTAAAAGACATACAGAAGAAATAAAATTGCTATAGAAAGTTTTATCTACCAATAAAAATTATTTAAATATAAATGGATTAAAATTCTCATTCAAAAAGCCATAGATTGGAAGATCAAGATGTCAGGGTTTAAAACTGGCAACACATCTCAGCCCCTCTGCAGTTTAGAATCAATATAGTGAGACAATGACTCCTGTAAGTTTAATATTGATTTTGCTAATTTCCAACTTTGGGGCCTATTCTAGAAAAATACTCTACCTTTGTATTAGCATAGTATACAGAGAATTTTCAATAAGTTCTTATGATTTATTAGTATATGGTTTCCTTCAAATGGTCACAATTTCAGGTGATTATTTTCTACACTCAAAATGGTGCTAAGGGTTGATTACAGCTCTTTGAACTCGTTGAGTATGTTCTTTGATGCTGAGATATACCACCAGTCTGGGTATATATCAAGGAGAATGTAGCCCACTAAAGTGAACCCATGCCAGTAGTGGTGTAACACACCTGTAATCCCAGCAATTCAGGAGGCAGGAGGATTGAAAATTCAATCATAGCCTCTGCAAATTAGCATGGTCCTTAGCAACTTAGTGTGACCCTGTTTCAAAATAAAAAGTAAAACAGACTGGGGATTTTGCTGAGTAGTAAAGCATCTCTGGGTTCAATCTCCAGGAAATAAAGAAAGAAAAAGAAAAGAAGGAAGGAATTCATATAATAATAGAAGAGATATACGTCCCAACAGATGTGAAAATCTCAATAAAGAAACACAATCATCACTAGAAAGCAAGGAAATAAGATATTTCTAAAAATGTATAACTGTCTAAAAACTAATAGATATCAAAGTGGAGAAAATTCTGGACAAAGAATCCAAAAAGTTACTGTTAAAATGTTCGATAAATTAAAAGAATAACCACAAAATTAACTAAAGGATAAAAATCAGGATAGGGAAGAGTTTTTAATAAAGAGGAATTATAAAAAAAAATAAGAGCCAAATAGAAATCTTGGAGAAGAAACAAATTAAACAACAAACTTAGTGGAGATTCTCACCAACAGACTACATGAAGCAGAAGAAACAGTATCAGCACTGGATGATAAGATGCAGGAAGTAGAACTCTCAGACAGTAATAAAGAAAAAATTACAATGAACGGACTATACAAAAGATCCAGAATAACATTAGAAAATAAAATTGAGCCTACAAAGTGCTGGGCATGGTGGTAAATCCCATAACCACATCCACTCAGGAGGCTGAGCAAGAAAGATTTCAAGTTCAAGGTCAGCCTTAGTGATTCAGCAAGACCCTGTCTCAAAACAAAAGACTGAGGATTTATCTCAGTGGTAAAGTGCCCCTGAGTTCAATCCCAATGGCCATAAAAAAGTACTAATAGATACTGAAGAAAGAGAGGTTATACATAATAATGGTATAGAAAATGTATGCAATCAAACCAGAGCAGAAAATTTATCTACTCCTGGGAAGATGATAGACATATAGATACTGGAAGTATTTAGAACTCCAAATAGAAAGGATCAGAAAGGAATTTTTTGATGGCCTAAAATTAAAATGCAAAAATATATGCCACATTTTCTTTATCCATTCATCCACTGAAGGGCATCTAGATTGGTTCCACAGTTTAGCTATTGTGAATTGTGCTGCTATAAACATTGATGTGGTTGTGTCCCTGTAGTATGCTGTTTTTAAGTCCTTTGGGTATAGTCTGAAGAGAGGGATAGCTGGGTCAAATGGTGGTTCCATTCCCAGTTTTCCAAGGAATCTTCATACTGCTTTCCATATTGGCTGCACCAATTTGCAGTCGCACTAGCAATCTATGAGTGTACCTTTTTCCCCACATCCTCAAGACACGAATTGGGTGTCAACCTACTTTATACACAGAGATATGAATAATTGTGGTATATATGTGTAATGAGAATTGTAATTTTAAAAAACCCGAAGTACATGTATAAAGATATGAATTGGTGTGAACATACTTTATATACAAAGATATGAAAAATTGTGCTCTACATGTGTAATAAGAATTGTAATGCATTCCGCTTTTGTGTATTTAAAAAAATAAAATCAATTAAATAAAAAAAATTAACAGTTGAGGAGCTGGGGTTGTGGCTCAGCGGCAGAATGCTTGCTTAGCATGTGCAAGGTCCTGGGTTCCATCCTCACCACTCATAAAAATAAATAAATAAAATAAAGTTATTGTGTCCAACTACAACTAAAAAAATAAATATTAATTTTTTTTAAATAATATGCAAAAAAATCCATAGCAAAGAATTTTAAAAGCCTCAAGAGAGAAATACAAAGTCACTTAAAAAGGCAAATTAATTAGAATAACAACAGATTTCTCAACAGAAATTCTAAATGTTAAGAGGGCACTGAATCTCATATTCTAACTACTGTAAAATGATATCTTCCACCTGTTTGTTGAATGCCTGTAACCCCTCTGACTCAGGAGGCTGAGGCAGGAGGTAGTGAGTTCACTATCCTCACTAAATTGCTGAGGCTGACAGTATCTCCCAAGACCCTGTCTCTGAATAAAATCTAAAATGAGCTCGAGATGTGGCCCAAAGATTACGTGCCCCAGGGTTCAATCCCTGGTACCAAATAATAATAATAATGATAATAATAATAATAATAATAATAATAATAATAATAATATCTTCCAACCCAGATGACTATATCCAGCAATTCAGCAGTGCTGTAGTTTAGATATTAGATATACCCCCCAAAAGCTCGTGTGTGAGACAATGAAAGAGAGTTTAGAGGTGAAACTATTGGGTTATGAGAGTCTTAAGTGAATGAATGCATTAATCCTCATATAGGGATTAATTGTGTAGTAACTCTAGGCAGCGAGGATGCAACTGGAGCAGATGGGTCATTTGGGGAATCCCTTTGGCATATATATTTTGTCTGTGGTGAGGGGAATGAATCTCTCTCCACTTTCTGATGTCCTGTTCTAAACTGCTTTCCTCTGTCATTCCCTTCCATTATGCTGTTTAAACTCGCATTAGGCCAGAGTAATGGAACTGGACATCTACAGACTGGGACCTCTGAAAGTGTGAACCCCCAAATAAAATTTTCCTCCTATAAAATTGTTCTTGTCAAGGTCTTTTGGTCACAGTGGCAAAAAAACTGATAAAAAGAAGCAATAACATCCTTCAGAATTGAAGAAAATATAAAAAAAAATCCTCCACAATATGCATAAACTATGAGTTCGTCACCATTAAGCAAGTAATGCAGGAGATACAGGAATTCTACAGACAGAAAAAGGAAGACAATAATAACCAAGAGAGCATGAAAATGAATAAAACTCATTAGAATAAACAATCAAATGATTATTAGAAATTCTTCCTATATTAAAGCAGAGAAAGCCAGAGATGGTAGTGCATGCCTGTAATCCCAGTGGCTCAGGAGGTTGAGGCAGAAAGATCACAAGTTCAAAGACAACCTTAGCAAAAGCCAGGTGCTAAGAAACTCAGTGAGATCTTGTCTCTAAATAAAACACAAAATATGCTGGGGATGTGGCTCAGTGGTCAAGTACCCCTGAATTCAATCCCTGGTATCCTCCCTGCCAAAAAAGGCAAAATGACAAGAAGTAGCACATATGTCTCTGCAATGTTACTGAATGTAAATGTTTTAACTCTCTAAATAAAAGACATTTACTATAAGATTGGATTAACAAAAACAAGACCCAATGCTATGATGCATCCAAAAAACATACCTCATAACCAAAGACCTTCATAAACTGAAAGAGGAAGGAAGTATAATATCATTCCATACCAATGGAATTTTAAATCAAGTAGGCAGTTACTCTTCTACCTGAAAACATACACTTTATGCCAAAATTAGTCAGAAGAGACAAAGAAGATCATTATATATCAGTAAAGGGAATAATCTAACAGAAAGGTATAACAAATGCAAATATTTATGCTTTAATGCCATGCACCTAATTTCAAAAAGCAAACATTATTCAACATAAAGAGACATATAGGCCCCAATACAATAGTATGTAGCAATTTAATATACCATTACCACCAATAGATAGGTTATCATGACAGAAAATTAATGCAGACAAAGCAAACCTAAACTATACTATACATCAAATGGACTTAACAGATGCTTACAGAAAATTTCATCCTACAGGAGCTCAAAATACTTTGTTTTCAGTTTCTATTAGAACTTTCTATAAATCTGATCATGTATTAGGCCATAAAAACAAGCCTTCACAAATGAAAAATTGAAAAAATCTCTTGTATCTTTTCAGATTATACTGTATTAAAATTAGAAATAAATAGCAAGAAAAACTGCAGAATATGTACAGATACCTGGAGACTGAACAATACACTTTTGAATAATGAGTGGGTTATTGAAGAAATCAGGAGGGGAAATTTTAAAAATTCTTAAAATCTAATGAAGATAGAAACACAACATACCAGAGGAGAGAGTGATGGCAATTCAAAGAGTGAAGTTTACAGCTATGAGTGCCTACATTTAAAAAAAAGCAGAAAGATTACAAATAAACAACCTGGAGGTGCATCCAAATATCTTAGAAAAAAAATAAGAAACCAATGCCAAAGATAATAGAAAGAAAAATAATAAAGATTAGAGGTGAAATCAAAAATAGAGAATAAAATATACACAGTAAATGAGGCAGAGTTTATTATTTGAAAAAGTAACCAAAAATAATTTAAAAATAAGAAAAATAGGAAGGAAGACTGAAATTAATAAAATTACAGATGAAAATGAAAATACTAAAAGAGACACCACTGAAATCCATAAGATTATTAGGATCGATTTTGAAAATTTATTTTCCAATGGATTGGAAAATATAGAAGAAATGTATAAATTTATAGATACATAACCTACCAAAACTTAACTGAGAGCAAACAAAACACCTAAACAGATAGATAACACACAATGAAATTGTAGCAGAAATGAAAAGCCTCCCAACAAAGACACCATCAGGCTAAGATAAATTCAAAGCACGATTTTCCCAGAAATTTAAAGAAAAACTAACATGACTACCCATCATATTATTCTATTAAATATGAAGGCAAGAATACTTCAAAACTCATTGTATAAAACCAGTATGATCCTGATACCAAAATCTAATAAGTGCACATCAAGGGAATAAAATTGAAGACCAATAATCTTGATGAATGCAAACATCATTAATAAAACACTTGCAATTTGAACTCAGCAAAACATCTAAAAATGTCAAATACCATGATGAAGTTGACTTGATTCTGGGGATATTAGAATAGCTTAACATACACAAATGAAGAAATATAATTTACCACATAAATAGAACCAAGGACAAAAATTCCATGATCATCGCCATAGGTGTAGAAAAGGCTTTGTCAAAATTCAATACATCTTCATGGTTTAAAAAATTCAAAGACAGTAGGAAAAAAACTTACCTCAATATCATAAGGGTATATATAACAAACCAAAGTCCACAATAATAATGCAGGGGAAAATTGATAGCATTTGCTATAACATCAGAAACAAGTCAAGGATGTCTACTCTGATCACTCCTATTCATAATACTTAAAACATTACCTGAACAATTAGGCAAGGGAAGGAAATATAAAGTATACAAATAGGAAAGGAGGAAGCCAAATTTTCCCTCTTTGCAGATTACATGAACCAATACTTAGAAGTCCCTCTAGGTTCCATAAGAAGACATCTAGATCTAATAAAAATTTCAGCAAAATAGTAGGATACAAAAAGCCATGCAAAAATCAATCGTTTTTTATACATCCAATATTAAGCCCACCAAGAAAAAAAAAAAAGGAAAACAATTCCATTCATAGTAGCTTAAAACATATGTAGGGCCAGACTTGATGGTTCACACCCTTAATATTCATAACTCAGGAGACTGAGGCAAGAGGATTGCAAGTTTAAGATCAGCCTCAGCAATTTAGTGATACCCTGTCTTAAAACAAATAAGAAAAAAGGACAGGGGATGTAACTGAGTGGGAAAATGCCAGTGGGTTCAATTCCCAGTAGAAAAAACAAAAACAATTATGTAGATATAAATCTGATCAATGAAGTAAAAGATTTCTACAAGTAAAGTTACAGAATGGTAGAAAAAGAGTTGAAGATGTTAGAGGATGCATAAGCTTCCCAAATTCATGGATAATCAAAATTAATATTGTTAAAATGGCTGTATTGGGGCTGGGGTTGTGGCTTGGCAATAGAGTGCTTGCTTAGCATGTGAGAGGTGCTGGGTTTGAGCCTCAGAACCACATATAAATAAATAAATAAAGTTTTTTTTTTAAATAGCTGTATTGCTGAAAATTATCTACAGAGTTTATTCAATCTCCATTAAAATAACAGTGATATTCTTCATAAAACTGGAAAAGCAATCCTAAAATTCACATAGAAGAATGAAAAATCCAGAATAGCCAAGAAAATCCTAAAGAAAGTGTCATACTGAAGGCACAACAATAATCAACTTAAAATTATACTGTGTATATTAAGAATGGGATAGTTTTCCTAATTTATTTTTCAGTAAATTCATCATTCAGGTATAGGAACACAATTGATTTATAGGTGTTGATTTTATATCCTGCTTTGTTGTTGAATTCATTTATGAGTTCCAGAAGTATTTTTTTAAATTTTTTAATATTTATTTTTTTTAGTTATTGGCGGACACAACATCTTTGTATGTGGTGCTGAGGATCCAACCCAGGCCGCACGCATGCCAGGCGAGCACACTTCTGCTTGAGCCACATCCCCAGCCCCATCTAGAAGTATTCTGATGGAGTTTTTGGATCTTCTAAATATAGGAATATGTCATTGGCAAATAGATAATTTGAGCTCTTCCTTTCCAGTTTGTATTCCTTTAATAGGTTTATTTTTCCTTCTGCTGTCATTTATTTCTTTAAATCAATTAAAAATATATATTTATCATTCCTAATTGGTCTGGTTAAAGTTTCAAGGACTATGTTAAATGGGAGTGGTAAAAGTGGGCATCCCTGACAGGGGAGCTGGCTTGTGTGCTCATGGCTATGGTCCTGCAGGCGACAACTAAGGCCATGGGGCCTGTAGCCATGGAAATCTAGTTATCAAAATTGCCTCCAGAAGAAAGAACCTGACAAACCAGTAACAAAGGAAATAATTGGAAAAGTTACTAGAATGCTATCATCCCTCATACCATATATTCAGCTGGTATCACAGGTTTTAAAAAAAAAATCTTCATGAAGAAGAAAAATCTTAAGCAACATGATGGATTCAGAAGCTCATGAAAAGAAGCCAGGGATCTTTACAGCTTACCTCATATTACAAATGTACAGCTGCTGAGCAACATTCACCAACATAGCCATCATCCTTCCCATTGAGAAGATCCTTCTTTGGCAGCAGCACTATGCAATCTAAACCCACAATTTTGTGCTTCAGTTGAGGAGGGATGGATTTAGAAACTTGTATCGCAGGATCCTTCTGCCATTAATGCAGAAAACAACCACCATGTCACTTATATTTGTGCTATATAAGTTTTTGTCTTGCCTTCTCCAAAAGCATGTCAGTGCCACAGAGTTTGCAACACATGGTGTGGCAGCAGTACCTTACAGAAACAATAGAAGCCATTTTAATTCCATTGGAAAGAATTCAGACATTCCTTCAAGACCACAAGCATCATAACAAGTTTATAAACACTTATCAGGCTTTCAGAGCACTGAAATGCTATGGAATTGGAGAATGTTATTGAGGATTGGTGCCCATTATTTTCTGTTAATGGTTTAGTATTGTCCTTTTTCGGTCTTTGAGGTCCCATTAAGCAATATCTGCCTACTACAATGACTCACAGTGCTCATTTGGTCAGTGACTTTATCTGGGGAGGTCTATTGAGTGTTTTTTTTTTCCAATTGATGTTGTTAAAACTTGCACGCAGCCTCAGAATGTTGGGGAGTTTCAGTCTTTCCCCGAGTTTTTCAAAACAATCTGGCTTGAACATGAGGGGAAACTGACAAATCTTTTCATAGGTGCAGATCTGAAATACCATCAGTCTCTTATCTCTTGGGACATAATCAGTGCTACTTATGAGTTCCTGTTAAAGATTATATGAGAAAAGTCATTGGTGAAATACCATTTGTCAACTAAATAGACCAAAGAATGTAGTTTGGGGGCTGGTGTTCTAGCTCAGTGGTACAGTGCTTGACAAGCATGTGTGAGGCACTGGGATTGATTCTCAGCACCACATATAAATAGATAGATAGATAGATAGACAGATAAATTGGTCCAAATAAAAAATAAAATAGGGGATGGGGTTGTGGCTCGGCGGTAGAGCACTCACCTGGCATGTGCAAAGCCCCAGTTTCGATCCTCAGCACCACATAAAAATAAACAAACAAAATAAATGTATTGTGTACAAATAAAAAAATATTTAAAAAGAATATAGTTTGGTCTTATTCCTAATTGCCTCAAATATAAGTTGGTGTCATTAAGTACAGACCACATGAATTATGGACAAAGTTAATTTCCTTAATCTTCAACAACAACAAAAATAAAAACAATAAAACATTTCAGTAGAAAAAAGTGGGCATCCCCTGTCTTATTCCTGTTTTTAAAGAAAATACTTTCAATTTTTCTCAATTCAGAATAATGCTGGCCCCAGTTTTTTCTATATATATATATGGCCTTTACAATATTGAAGGATGTTTCTTTTATCCTTAGTTTTCTAGTGTTTTAACATTCATGAATGCCATACTTTGTCAAATACTTTTTTCTCCATTCACAACAGCCTCAAAAAATAAAATAAAATATTGGGAATCAATCTAACAAAAGAGATGAAGACCCTCTATAATGAAAACTATAGAACACTAAAGAAAAAAAATTGGAGAAGACTTTAGAAGTTGGAAAGATCTCCCATATTCTTGGATAGGCAGAATTAATATTTTCAAAACAACCAAACTACCAGAAGAACTATACATTTCTATGCAATTCCATCAAAATACCAATGACATTCTTCATAGGAATAGAAAAAGCAGTTATGAAATCCATTTGGAAGAATAAGAGTCCCAGAATAGCCAAACAATCCTTAGTGAAAAGAAGCAAAGCTGGAGGCATCACAATACCAGACTTCAAATAATACTACAGAGCTTTAGTAACAAAAACAGCATGGTATTGGCATCAAAACAAGCAAGAATACCAGTGTAATAGAAAGGAAGATACAAAGAAAAATCCGCATAAATACAGTTATCTCATACTTGACAAAGGTACCAAAAACATACCTTGGAGAAAAGATAGCCTCTTCAACAAATGGTACTTGGAAAACTGGAAGTCCATTTGTAGCAGAATGAAATTTAATCCCTATCTCTCACCCTGAACAAAACTCAACTCAAAATGGATCAAAGACCTAAGAATTAGACTAGAAATCTGCACTTGTTATAAGTAAATGTAGGCCCAACACTCGAACATGTTGGCTTAGGAGCTTAGTATCTTAACAGGACTACTAAAGCATAAGAAATAAAATAAAATTCAATATTGTGATGGCATCAAGTTAAAAATCTTCTTCACAGCAAAGGAAACCATCAAAAGCATGAAGAAAGGGCCTACAAAATGGGAAAAATATTTGCCACATGCACCTCAAATAAAGCCTTTACTCCCAGGATACTCAAAGGACTCAAAAAACTTACCACCAAAAATTCAAACAACCCAATAAATAAATGATCAAAGAAACTAAACAGACTCTTCTCAAAAGAAGAAATATGAACAGTCAACAAATATATGACAAAAAATGTTCAACATCTCTGGCTATTATATAAATGCAAATTAAAACTACACAGAGATTTCATCTCACTCCAGTCAGACTGAAAATTATCAAGAATATAAGTAAAAATAAATGGTGAGTCACTGGGTTCAATTCTCAGCACCGATATAAATAAATGAATAAAATAATGGTCCATCAACACTAAAAAAATATTTTAAAAAAGATTCCCTCTATAAGTAAAAATAAATGCTGGCAAGGATATGGGGAAAGGGTACACTCTTATATTGTTAGTGGGAGTGCAAATTGGTGCAACCACTGTGGAAAGCAGTATGAAGATTCCTCAAAAATCTAGGAATTAAAAACCTCATTTGACCCAGTTATCCCATGCCTCAGTACATACCCAAGGATACTACAGACTACAGTAACACAGCCACATCAATATTTATAGCAACACAATTCAAAATAGCTATGCTATGCAGTCAATGTAAGTGCCCTTCAACAGATGAATGGATAAATATAATGTGGTTTAAACATACAATGGAGTATTACTCAGCCATGAAGAAGAATGACTTTATGACATTCACAGATAAATGGATGTATCTGGAGACATACAAAGTGAAATAAGCCAATACCCTGCAAAAAGACCCAAAGGTAAAATTTATTCTCTGACATTTGAGAGTAAATTCACAATAAAGCAGCATTAAAAAATAAAATTTCAGTGAAGTGCACAAAGGGGAATGGAGGAGGAATGGGAAAAGGAAAGACAGTGGAATGAATCTGACATCACTTTCCCATACATAAATAAATTTGCCACAGTGGATCTCAGCATTGAGTACATCTGTAAGAAATTAATTTTAAAAACATCTATGGATAAATGGCAGAAATATCAGTAGAGCAGAGGAAAGGAAAGAGGGAGGGAGATAGAGTAGGGAATATGAAGAGTATGCACTAGGAACTGAATAAGAACAAGATATATTTCATGCTTTTATAATTATGAAAAAATGGATTCTACTGTAATGCATAACTAAAAAGACTAATAAAATTAATAAAAAAGATATTACAAAAAACAGAAGTGAAATATCCTCCATCCAACATAAATTTGTTTGATTTTACCATTACCTTAGCATATGTAAAATAGAATTTTTCCTCAAGTAAAATATTTTTTTTTCACACACAAAAAATTTATACTGTAGAGCAAAAAAAAAAAAAAAACAGCATGGTATGGGCATAAAAATAGAAACATAAACCAATGGAATAGAATATAAGACACAGAGACAGAGCCACTCACCTTATCTTGACAAAGGTACCCAAAACAATCATTGGTGTATAACGACAGCCTCTCCAATAATTTGTGTTATTAGGAAAATTTGTATCCATATGAAGAAACACAAAATTTGTTCTCCATCTCTCACCCTGCACAAAATCAACTCAAAAAAATAAAGGCCTAGGTTTAAGGTTAGAATCTTTGCAATTTCTAGAATTAAACATAAGGAAAATTCTTTAACACATAGGCACAGGTGACAACTTCATGAATAGGACTACTATAACTCAGGAAATAAGGCCAATAAATGAAATAAAATTGAAAATGTTCTATACAGCAAAGTAAACAATTTACAGATTGAAGATACAACCTAAAGAATTGAGTAAAATCTTTCCCTCTTACTTACCATCAGACAATTAATATCCAGAGAATATAAAATAACTAACACTCAGCACCAAAAATTCCTAATAACCCACTCAGTAAATGGGCAAATGAAATGTACAGACACTTTTCAAAAGAAAGTACAAATGGCCAACAAGTATATGAAAAAATATTCAACAATTTTAGCCTTCAGAGAAATCAAAATCAAAACTACCCTGAAATTCTAACTTACTCTATTCTAACTGGCAAGTATTGAGGGAAAAAAACTACTGTTGGTGAAGATGCAGAGAAAAGGAACTTTTATACACTGTTGGTGGGAATTTACATTAGTACAACCACTATCGAATTCAGAATGGAAGATCCTCAAAAAGATGAATACAGGGGCTGGTGTTATAACTCAGTGGTAGAGCACTTGCTTAGCACATGTGAGACACTAGACTCTATCCTCAGCACCACATGAAAATAAATAAAATATAGGTATTGTGTTCATCTACTACTAAATATATCTTTAAAAGATAAAACTATCATATGACTCAGCTATACCCCTTCTTGGTATGTATCTAAAATAACTGAAGCCAATATATTTTAGTGATACATTGCATACCCATGTTTATTGCAGCACAATTCAAAAGAGCCAAGTTGTGGTATTACTCTCAGTTTCTGTCAATAAATAGATACAGATAATGTGATACATATGTGTTCAATGGATCCTCATTCATCCAAAAGAAAAATAGAATTGTTATTTGTAGGAAAATGGATGGAATTTGTCAGCATTATATTGAGTGAAATAAATCCCACTTTGATAAGCAAGTATTGCTTGTTTTCTCTCTTATGTGGAAACTAGAGGAAAGGAAAAAGTACATTATTAATGTAAAAGGGATACAATTAGTGCAGGGGAAAGCATGATCAGGGGAATGGAGATTAGAGGGAAAAGAGAGGAAAAGGGGAATGAATTTGACCTTATTATTTTATAAGCATGTATGAATATATCACAATAAAAGCCACAATTATGTATAATGAATATGAACAAATAAAAACATAGATTGAATGAATTTAGAAACCAGGATACAACTACATGTTTCCTAAAATATTACTCACCTTTAGATCTAAAGACACATATAAACTGAATATGAAAATATAGGAAAAGATAACCCATGTAAATGTTAACGACAAATAGCAGGAGTTACAGTATATGAAAAAATGTTCAACATCTCTAGCAATTAGAGAAATGAAAGTCAAAACTATTTTAAGATTTCATCTCACTCCAGTCACAATAGCAATTATCAAGAATACAAGCAACAATAAGTGCTGGAAAGGATGTGGGGGGAAAAGGTACATTCATCCATTGCTGGTAGGACTGCAAATTGTTGTAACCAATCTAGAAAGCAGTATGGAGATTCGTTAGAAAACTTGGAATGGAACCACCATTTGATCCAGCTATCCCTCTTCTTGATTTATACCCAAAAGTATAAATCAGCATACTACATTAACTCAGCCACATCAATATTTATAGCAACCCAATTCACAATAGCTAAACTATGGAACCAACTTAGACGCCCTTCAACAGATGAATGGATAAAGAAAATGTGGTACATATACACAATAGAATATTACTCAGCCTTAAAGAAGAATGAAACTTTGGCATTTGCCAGTAAATGGATGGAGTTGGAGCATATCATGTTGAGCAAAATAAAACAATCCCAAAAACCCAAAGTAAAAATGCTTTCTCTGATATGCAGATGCTAATCCATAATGGAGGACAGCTAGGGAAGAAGGAAATTTGGATTGGGCAGAAGGGAGTGAGGAAGGGGAGGGGGTGTGGGAGTAGGAAAGACGGTAGAATAAGATGAACATTATTACCCTCTGTACATGTATGTTGCACAAATGGTGTGACTCTGCATCATGTACAGCAGAGAAATGAAAAGTCGTGGTCCATTTGTGTACAATGAGTTGAAATGCGTTCTAATTGGTTTATGTATAACCAATTAGAACAAATAAAAAAGTAAAATAAAAAATATCAGAAAAAATACATTGACTAAAAAAATTGATGGAAATTATGAAACAAGGAATGAAATAATTATAAAATGTCAATTCACAAAGAAAATTTTAAATATTTTTCTTTATCTTCCTGGTTTTATTGGTGCATTATAATTATACATGATAGTGGGATTTATCATTAAATATTCATTGACACAATATAATAATATAATTTGGTTAATATTGTTTCCCTGTATCTCCCCTTTCCTCTCTTCCTCCCTCCTCCTTGTTCCTTTCCTGTACTCTATTCGTCTTCCTTCTATTTTTATAAGACCTCTCCCCTACCTTTTTTCCCCATTTTTTCTCTTTAGCTTCCACATATGAACAAAAATGTATGACCCTTGACTTTGTGAGTTTGTATTATTTCATTTAATGCTCTCAAGTTCCATCAATTCCCTACAAATGACATGATTTCATTCTTCTTTATTGCTAAATAAAATTCCATTATATTTATATACCACATTTTCTTTATCAATTTATCCCTTGATGGACACTAAGTCTGATTCCATAAGTTGACTTTTGTGAATTGTGCTGCTATAAACATAGTATGCACCTACTGCTATGATATAATGAACTTAATTCTTTCGTATAAATACCATATATTTGTATATTTGAGTCACGTGTTGGTTCCATTCCTAGTCTTTAGATGAACTTCAACACTGATTTCTATAGTGAATATACTAATATATAGTCCCAGCAACAGTTTAAAAGTGTTCCTCTTTCTGCATGTCTTCTCTAGCATTTATCATTGTTTCTAATATTTTAATATTTCTTTCTTTCTTTTTTGTTCTAGAGACTGACACTATGTGCACTTTACTACTAGGCTACATCCCAAGCCTTTTTATTTATTTTTGTTTGTTTGTTTTAATTTTTAGACAAGGTCTTGATAAATTGCTTAGATTGTTGAGACTGGCCTTGGACTTGCAACTCTCCTTCCTCAGTCTCTGAAGTCACTGGGGTTATAAGAATGGGCCGCTGAGCCTGGCTATTATTGGCATCCTTGATAATTGCCATTCTAACTGGAATTAGATGAAATATCAGTTGATTTTTTATTTACATAAAAAAGACAAATATATCTTCTTCTCTAGTGCACATGGAATACTCTTCAGGATTTACTATATGTTAGGCTGCAAAACAAGTCTTAGAAATTTCAGGAACACTGAAATCATACAAAATATATTTTCTGATCACAATGAAATTATTAGACATGAATAGCAAAAGGAAAACCTAGAATATTTGAAGTAAATCTGTGGACATTGAACAACACACTAGTACAGTTCAAACAAGTCACATAGAAAAATTTTTAAAATTTGAGTCAAATGAAAATAAAAACATAATATACCAAAATGTATGGGATGTAGTAAAATCAATGTGAAGAAGTAAATTTATATCTGTAATTTCATACATTAAAAAGAATAAATATCTCAAAACAACAATTTAAATTTACCTTTTAAAAAACTAGAAAAACAAAAAAAAACTAAACTCACAGCGGAAAAAAATAAAATAATGAGTATAGCAGATATGAGAGACATAGAGAATAGAGAAACAATAGAAAATAAGAACAAAACTAAAGATGGTTTTCTGAAAAGATCAACAGCACTCACAAATGCTTAACTGGATTAAGTAAGAAAAAAAGAAGGAGGAGTTACCTGGCTGAGGCAGGAGGATCACAAGTTTGAAGCTAGTCTGGGTAACTTAATGAGTTTGCCTCAAATTAAAAATAAATAAATAAAAAGGATTGGAGATGTACCTTAATTGTAGCATACCCCAGGATTCAATCCCCAGGACCACATAGGAAAAGGAAGAAAAACAAAGTTAAAGAATCCAACTAAAATAATAAATACGGTTGCATTACAACTGATGTCACAGAAATCAAAAGGATAATTGCAGGCCAAAACGTTGTATAACATAGAAGACATGGATAAATTCCTAGAAGCACATAATATACCAATACTAAAACATGAAGAAATAGAAAATCTGAATAAAATTACTAAAAAGATTGAATCAGTAATCAAAAACTTCCCAACAGCTGGATACAGTGGCATACACATGTAATCCTGGTGACTGGAGAGGCTGAGGCAGGAAGATTGTACGTTTGAGGTCAGCCTCAGCAACTTAATGAGACTCTCTCAAATTTAAACATAAAAATAACTGGGAATGTGGATCACTGGGTAACTCCTGGGTTCAATTACTAGTAACAACAACAAAAGAAACAAAAATATGCTAGAGAAAAACAAAACTTTCCAACAAAGAAAAGACCAGGACCAAATAAATTCACTAGAATATTCTACTAAATATCTAAGAAAAAATTAAAATAAATTATCTTGAAATTCTTCTTAAAAACTAAAGGGAAGCTATATGTGTCCATCCTCATTCTATGAAGCCAAGATTGCCCTGATATCAAAACCATAAATAACAATACAAGCAAACCACAAACCAATATCCTTCATGAATATCAACATAAATATCCTCAATAAAATATAAACTAAATTCAACTGTACCTTAAAAGGATTATACACAAAAGTCAAGTGTATTAATTCTTGGAATGCAAGTAGATTTCAACTTATTAAAAAATCTCACAATCAACCAATGTAATACATAACACTAACAGGGTATAGGATAAAAACACATGATAATCTTAATAGATGCAGAAAAAAATATGAAAAGATTCAACATCCTGAGTAAATTCTAGGTTTCCAGAGATAATGAGTTTTATAGGTTTTTTTTTAAGAAAATAGATCATTCTGAAATTTTGAACGATCACTTACACACATTCTGAAAATGAAAACGAATGATTAGTTATGGAAAAACATTTTCCAATGAAGATGTCTACATTCTATGCAAACCAAAGTTACTAGATAAAAACACTTGATCATGCACAAACAACAAACATTTATTCTCTTAAACTGACAATAAATTTATATTTTAGGGGCTGGAGTGGTGGCTCAGTGGTAGAGTTCACGCCTAGCATGCATGAGGCACTGGGTTCAATCCTCGGCACCACATAAAAACAAACTAATGTATCCACCTAAAACTAAAAAGATACATAAATAAATAATTTTTTTAAAAAAAACTATATTTTAGAAGGGCTGGGGTTTCAGCTCAGAGGTAGATTCTTGCCTAGCATGCGCGAGGCACTAGGTTCAATCCTCAGCACCACATAAAAATAAAATAAAGTATTGGGTACAACTAAATAAACAAAATATTTTTAAAAAGAAATTATGTAGTGTGTATAAATATGTAACAATAAATCTTTTGTCTACAATTATAATGCACAAAAAAAAGAAATTATGTAGCCAAAAATATGAATCTGTAAAAGTTCTGCCAATAGTTTGTAGCAGATATATTGAACCTAAGTGATTTGAATTCACAAAAACATAAGATAGAATGAACAAAATTGGTATTATAGCATATTTGAAAATCTAAAGAGATTCATGTTTTTACAACATTGTGTTCAATTTGCATTCATTTTTTACTTTTATTAAAATTTCAAAACCAAAGGCAAAAAATTCACTTTACTTTCATCATCATCATCGTCATCATCGTCATCATCATCATCATCCAACTCAACAAACTAGGAATGCAAAAAAATTACCACAAAAAACAAAGACCATTGATGAAAAGTACACAGCTAATATCATACTCAATATAAAATCATTTCCTCTAGAATCACAAACAAGGTAAGGATGCATGCTCTTACCACTTCTATTGAACATAGTAATGGAATTCCTAGCCAGAGCAATTAGGCAAGAAAAAGAAATAAAAGGTATATCACATTAGAAGGAAAAGAAAAAATTTTGTCTGTTCATGATATGATATTACATGTAGGATACCATAAACACTCCATCAGAATGTATAAGAACTAATAAGTGAATTCATCAGAACAACAGTATACAAAGTCAAAACACAAAATCATCCAGGCACAATGGTTCACACCTATAATCACAGCTGCTTGGGAGACGGAGACAAAAGTTTGAGGCCAGCCTGGCAACTTAAAAGAGCCTGTCTCAAAATAAACAATAAAGAAGGAAGAGCTTGGGATGTAGTATAATGGTAAAGCACCACTGGGTTCAATCCTCAGTGCCACAAAAGAGAAAGAAAGGAAAAAAGAAGGAAAGGTCCCCAAACAACTTATGTCAGAATTAACATTATGCAAAAATATGAAAAAAAACCTGTAGTTTCCTGGGCATCTCTCTCCAAGTGCCTGCTGCAACTGCCTTGATTCATCATCTGTCCTCTGGCCAGTTTCAATAATCTCCTCCATTTTTCTTCCTTCTAATCTGTCATCTTTGCTACTGTAAATACCCCATCCAAAATGGAAAAGTAAACATTCCAGGCTCCATCTTAACATTTTTAATGGAATTCTATTATCCTCAGGATAATCCTGCTTATTTCACCAGAATCATCTCCCCATCACTCCCTGCTTTGCACACTATATTCTACCTATCTGTAACTGCTTTATTAATCTAAGTGTTCCAAACTATGTCCATCCTCTGCACCTCTGTGCGTGCTGCTGCCCAATAATGATTTTTTCCTCCTCTAGTCTGATTAGGATCTAATCTTACAATTCTTTGTACATTTTCTCACTCACATCCCCTCCTTTTTCCCCACTCTGCAAGCACACCAGAACTAAATATCCTTACTCTTACCATAACCACAGCCAAATTCAATTATTCTCTGAGGTGTAAATGAACATAGTGGCTTACAAAAGTCATTCACAATGACCAATACTAGCTTAAAGTCTCTGCAGATGCTTATGATTTTGAAAAGATCCATAGTTTTAACAAAAAGAATCAAGCTTAAGCCAAATACTATATCCAAAGAATGCATGATGGTTCTCAAGTCAGTTTATATTGTCTTGGACAGAGAACATTTCCCCAACCTCAAATTATAGCCTAAATGTGTAGGCACACCTACTTCTAAGTCCCATTTAACAGTTTCTCACTAAGGATGTTAAGAAAATTCTTGAAATAATGTCTTTATTTACTGACTGACAACAAAGAATGTACCCTGGGATTCCTTTCTCAAGAACTTAATTTCTATCAAATAAGCTTCAGTTTAATTTGTCATTTTCTTCTTCTTTGGACTGGGACTACCATATTTGCATATCTATATAATTCTTTATCTTTCTCAAGTCACATTTTTTAAACTTAGTGACAAGTGAGAGTTCTTTTTTTAACCCTTTTTTGTTTCCTAGAGCAATATTTCTAAATACTCTGAGAAACATTAATTTTCCCTTTAGTGGGGTAACCCAATTAAAAAAAGTATCTACATAGCAAAAGCTTTGTGAAGTGGTTATGGGTTATGATTTTTATTCTTTTTTAAAAAGTTATAAAGGTGAATCAACCTTTTCTCTTAAAATTTTAGTTTTAGGCAGGCACAGTGGCATGCATCTATAATCCCAGTGCCTCAGGAGGCTGAGACAGGAGTTACTGCAAGTTCAAAGCCAGCCTCAGCAAAGTAGGGGGACTCTCAGCAACTTAGACCCTATATAAAAAAAAAACTTGAGAAATTAGCTCAGTGATAAAACATCCCTAGATTATATTCTCAGTACATAAAAAAATTATTCTTGGCACAATAGTCCTAACAGGCATAATTTAAATAAAACATATTACTGTATGGTTTAGGACCTATCTGAACAAAAGATTTTGTATGTAGTATAGTAACCATATGTCACAAATTTTTATTAGTCCTAATTTCAAGTAATCTGTCCCTTACATGTCAACATTCTTTCTTAGTAGGAGAGAAATCTAAAATTTATGCCTGGTTTTCCTGGTTTCATATTTACTTCAAATTATGCTTTCAATATTGACATAGGCCTGAGTATAAAGATCAAACATTATGCCAGGAAAATACTTATAAAATTCCACATATGAGATTATTTAGAGAGAGCTTCAGTTCCTACCCAGGATACATACAAAATTTGTTTCCAAGAAGAAAACTCAAATGTCAAATAAAAAAACAAAACAAAACAAAAACAGACAGGTATTGTAAACATATAGCTGTAACTATCAAAATCTAATTGTAAGATCAATATTATTATATTAACTAAAAAAATTATTACTTCAGAATCTCAGAAGTGATTGTAATATAAGAATTCTAAATTTAAGTTTCTGTCACTTCATTTCAGATTCAAGTATTAAGAATATTTTGTGACACTAGAGTTTTACAACAAAATGCTCACACTATTTTGGTACAATTTTTTCAAGGAAGTTTAACCAGAAATAAATGATACTAATCCATGATTATCTCTTTCAATAATTCATTAAAAGAAAATGATATGGCCTTTCCTGGCTTTGATCTAACGCTCATTTGCATTTTCCTAAGTTTTCATTTCCTCCCTTCTGTACATGTAGCTGCAATTTCAATTTCAACATAGCAAGAACAATTCTTAATTGCTGCAGTCTGGCTGGGCACAAAATCACGAGCCACTCACAGCTTTGTAGATTCAAACAGCAATTCTTTATTCCCGAACTCACACCGGCCCTCTACAAACACCTTCTGGGGAAATCCATGTTCTCTGCCCAAATACTCTCTGAATCCCGTGAGAACTCAACGGGAACTACTGGAGCAGGCACAGCAGGATACGCCCTATTCCCAGCAGGGTACACCTTAAACCTGGAACCGCCCTAAACCCAAGGAGAGCCCTAAACCCTGATCCGCCCTGGTCCTTGAGCAAGGTCACCTTACATGCAATGTCACTGCAAAATGTCCAAGGCAAGTCCATTTTACCACGAGTCCTTCCTGTAAGCAACATGGGGTACGCTGGCAAGGAAATTGTCATACCTACTTGGCTAATGGCTCTCAGCACTTAATGAGTGTTTAGCCACCTCTGAAATTTTTATTTCTATCATGATGTTAGGGGATAGAAAGATGAGGGCAGTGGGAACACAAGGTCAAGAGAATAATCCTACAAAATGGCCCCACTGTGCTGAATCCCATATACTTCTTTTGCCAAAAAGCAATTTACCTGCAGTCCTGTCTGTCCTGTCTGTCCTGTCACATTCCTCAGCAAACTACTTGTTATCTGCAAGGAAATAACATTGATAAGAGGAACACAGTTACTTTGAAGGGAGTTACTTTTGTGACCCTTTACACAGACTAGATCCCAGCATATAAGGATAATTCCTCCTAATCATAAGACTTATAAAAATTATTAAGAATCCAGTTATAATGGGCCAAGGTGGCATACAGTTGTCATGGCATTGGGACTTCTAAGTCTGATGTCATCTTGCTGTCAGTCAAAAGTCAAGAGATAAACCTGGGTTGGAGTCTTTGGAAACTTCCTTGGGATCCCCAATAAAACTTAAATGCAGGAGAGCCACATTGTATCTCTCCTCTCTGAGAGAACCAACTCTCTTCTTTATAGTGCCCCCTTTCCTTTTTCCTATCCCTTCAATAAAGTCATGCCTATTCTTATGAGCAATGTATCTGAAATCTTTCTGACTTGATCACAAGAATCAGGATTTGATTCTTCACACTGTCTCAGCTTCCCAGAAAGCTCCAGCTCTGTAACAATGATACGTGTGAAATTTACCACCACAGGCAACACTTCAAGTATAAAAACCTCAGATTTATCTTGATTTCCTCAGTCCTTAGTCTTAGTCCTTAGTTTTCCTTTCTATTTCCATAACCAAATGTTTTAAAAATCTAGGTTTTAATAATCTCCTGACTAGAGTAATGCAATATTATATTCACTGGTTTCTTTAAATCTTGTACTTTTGAATAATCCCAAATGTTGTGACCAAGATTTTAATGCTCAGAAGCCATTTTTACAACACTACTCACTTATGTTAAGCCTTTTGTAATCCCCCATCACATTCCACAACAGTCTAAATTCTTCAGGTTTGTTTTTCAGAACTTGAATCAATTTTTCATGTTCTACTCTTATTCCTTCACACACTTGGTTCTTCAGGTCCATCAATCCTATTCAGGTATAACTATGCAATCCATCTGCCTCCAGTTCCTCTACTAGTTTCTTTTTCTACCTTCACTTCTCTTCTACTTCCAGTATAACTGTAGTCTCATGAACAGTGAGGAAGTGATTTTTTCCCTCTTGTTTTGTAGTTAGCTATCCCAATGTAGGTACAATGATCCTCTAGGTTTAATTATTCTGAATCTGCTAAGCTTTTGCTCACTTCTAACCTTAGAGAGATTTTTGCTTACTCATTTCTCATTTGGAATCTGTCCTAAATTTCTCAACTTTTCAATTTCCTTTGAACATCCAATTCACATTCTTAACTACATCAGGATGTTCTCTTATTTTCTCACTCATTCCTTCTCCCCTCAAATCCTGGAATGACCATATATTTTACTAACCCAGATTATCTCTTGCATATAACAACTGTATATTTAACAGGCTTTACTTGTAATAATCCCTGTCTCCCAAATCAAAGGAATTTTTTAAGTACATATACAGCATGGAAAGGGTTAATTTTCACACTGATATACATCATTGCTCTAATAAGCTCTGATATTCACCCAGAATCTCATTCATCATTCTGTATAAAATTACATTCCTTAAACTGCCAAAGGTTCACTTCAAATTCCCATCTTTCAAGAAATGTTTCCTGAAATGAAATACTAAATGACACCCCAAAGTAGTCTCAACTGGTTTCCTTTGCTCCTCTATTCAAAAGCAAACACCAAACCCTGTATCTATGAATCTTTAATTTTCTGACTATTTACCATAGAAGACAATTTCTTTCTGCCCTTCAAGAATAGTGCTACCATACTTTCACAAGAAGAATGTTATGTTATTTTACATACCTTATGACAAAATAGTCATAAAGCAAAGCATCCTATATGTTCTCAGACTTTAACATTTTACAATAATCTTGAGGTCTCATAAACTTAGTTATTCTTTGAAATGCCATTTAAGACATTGAGTAAAATCTAGTCATTCAGTCCCCCTCTCTCTCTCTCTCACCTTTCTCCTTCCCCCACCTCCTCACTTGGATCTCATTGTCTCATTGTAAAACATATTTGAGCCTGGTAGACTTGTTGATACAGTTCAGTGGAATAAGAACACAGGAGTAATGAAGCAAAATTTCAAGGTTTGCTTTTGAATAGATTCAACTCTTTTGTATATTCATTGTGAAAAGTTCTAATGTAAACTTATTTTACAAGTCTATATTATATTTTTCATGTAAAAAACAACATGTTATTAAAGCTCTATCTTATTAAAGCTATCAAAGGTAGCTATTAGAGCTGTCAAAGCTTTTAGAAAGTGAGATCTGAACATGGGCTATTTAAATAGCACAAGACCTTTGTGCTTACCATACCTAAGTATTGGCCTCTATTCTCAGATTAGGGTTTTTTTCAGCTATAATTTATATACATCAACTTTCTGACCTTTTTTTCTCCTTCTTCTTCTTATGTAAATTCTATTATACAAATATGTGGTATCTTAATGATTGCCCATAGTTGCCAGTATATTTCTTCATTTTTTCATTCTTTTATGTTTTTTTATTTACCTCTGACTGTGTAATTTAAGATTCATATATAGTCTAGCCCATTGATATTTTTCTTCTGCTTGGTAGAGTTTGTTGCTGAAACTCTACAGAATTTTTCAGTTCAGTGACTGTATTCTTCATCTCTGGGATTTCTATCTGGCTGTCTTACTGTTTCTGTTTACTTCTTAGACTTTGTTGTTTTCTTATCACTGTTTCTAAATTTCATTTATAAATGTATACATATATATTTAATACACTGAAATTCCTTACATGTAAGTGCTCTCATAAAAGAAGCCTGCAGTAGCTTGTTTACCCTTTCTATCTACCATTTGAGGAAACATTGAGAAGAAGCCATATCTATGAAAGAGAGTGCACAGCAATCATTAAATATTCAGGCATCTTGATTTTAGATTTCCCATACTCCAGAACTATAAGAAAAATATTTCTGTTGTTCATAAATTTAAAAACAATACTTAAACACATAAACATAATGAACTGGAAAGTGCAGAAGTTATAAGAATAAATAGCATGTAAGTTTTATTAAATAATATCTGGAAAATATTGACAAATAATAAAAAGAGTTCTTGCTGTGTACAGTAGTGCATGCTTATAATTCCAGCTATTCAGGAGTCTGAGGCAGAAGAATTGGAAGTTCAAGATCAGCCTGGGTAACATAGTGAGACCCTCCCCATCTCAAAATAAAAAATAAAAGGGCTAAAGATATAGCTTTCTGGTACAGCACCCTGAGTTTAATCCCCAATACTGAAAAAGTAAAATAAAGTAAAGAAAAATCATGATAGAGGATAAGTACTATAATAGAGATATACACAATGTGTTAGAAGAGCATTGAAGACTGACTACACCCAATGAATTATGACATCTACAATAAGAACTATTATTTTGAAGGGAATAATGTTCTAGACAATGTGTGTGTTGGTCATTTTATTCACTTTTTAAAACAACTCGTTAAACTACTTTTGATTATCCCATTTTATAACTTGAAAAAACTAAAATTCAACTAAGCACTTAACTTAATAACAGAAGTTGTTTAACTTATAGAGTAATTTGTTCAAGCTTAAACAATTAACAAGTGCATTTCAGCACTAGAGTTAGGGAAATTTTGACAGCATAAGTGAAATTTGACCTTCTTTTTTTTTTTCTTTTTTTTTTTTTGATGCTGAGAATTGAATCCAGAGGCACTTAACCACTGAGTCATATCCCCAACCCTTTTTTAAAAATTACTTTTAGTTGTTGATGGACATTTATTTTATTTATTTATTTTTTCTTTTTTTTATTGGTTGTTCAAAACATTACAAAGCTCTTGACATATCATATTTCATACATTAGATTCAAGTGGGTTATGAACTCCCATTTTTACCCCAAATACAGATTGCAGAATCACATCGGTTACACATCCACATTTTTACATAATGCCCTATTAGTAACTGTTGTATTCTGCTACCTTTCCTATCCTCTACTATCCTCCCTCCCCTCCCCTCCCCTCTTCTCTCTCTACCCCATCTACTGTAATTCATTTCTCTCCTTGTTTATTTTCCCATTCCCCTCACAACCTCTTATATGTAATTTTGTATAACAATGAGGGTATATGAGCTACTAAGAAATCAAACCCAGTGTCACACACATGCTAGGCAAGTGCTCTTCCACTGAGCTACACTCCCAGCCCCCATGCCTTTTGTATATTTTATTTAGAGACAAGTTCTCACTGATTTGCTTAGGGTCTCACTAAATTGCTGAGGCTGACTCATGAACTTGTGATCCTCCTACCTCAGCCTTCCAAGCCATTGGGATTACAAGTTTGTGCCACTGTGCCGGCTGTGCTGTCTTTTGAAGGATGTGTTTCTCAGACTGAGAAGGAAAATAATATAAGCAAAGATATACAGCTAGTAAAGTTCTCTAAGTGTTTGGGAAATGTGGTATGGAGAATAAGTGAACAGTGTTGATGGAGGAAGTAGCTGTAAGGGGATAATGCTAGACAGGTGAGATGGAGCCAGACTTGTAAAGAGTTTTGTAGGCTATATGACTACATTGAACAGCTCATGTGAGAGCATGCCTCAAAATTTACTAGAATATTTAGGAAAAGAAAAGAGAGAATTAAAAAGTTTGTTAATAGAAGAGAAAGAGGATTGAAATGACTTAAAGTTTTTCATTAGCACTTCCATCTTAGATACTAATATATTCCAAATTTCTGAGCCTTAGAAGTTTGTTTTTTAAATTCTTTAATACCTGGATGACTTTGTTCTTTATTGTTGTTTTTTTCCTGTAATGCACATGCTAATTTTTTTTAAAAATAGAAGCTATTTTTAAAATCCTGAAAATAATAAAATAAATCCTTTAATATTTCTCAAAGAAACTTTCTATTATTTTCTAACAATATAAATTATTTAACCAAGGTTCAGCAGTGCACATCTGTAATCCCATGAACTCAGAAGGCTGAGGCAAGAAGATCACAATTTTGAGACCAGCTGTGAAAACAGTGAGATCCTGTCTCAAAATTAAAAAGGGCTGGTGATGTGACAAAGTGGTAGAGCACCCCTGATTGAAAAATCCACAGTTCCATAAAAATTCATTTTTTTCTAGCTACATGATGTTTAAAACAAAATTGTATTCCTTGCATTATTTTATATGTTTGGGGAACTCTTGAATTCAGTTTTTCAGGCTTTCTGGTAGATTTTTAAGACTGATTTCAATGAATGAGTCAGGACTACCAGATAACTTGTGTTTATCCTAATAGTAAAAGTATGGGGCAGTTTTTCTGATTTTGACATACATTGCTCACTTTAAAAGTTGTTTTGTTACTATGGTAACATATCCCACTCTGAAATGTTCTATAAATGGTCAGTAATCCAAGTCATTTTCTCTATACTCTAAGTGCCTTAAATAGGTGAAAATATCTTGAAATTAAAGTCTATCTCAAGCATCTTTTGCTAAGCTAACCTTAAAAACAGATTCAAATGTCTTTTGTTAAAAACAGATTTGAAAGATTTAAAAAAAACTTTGCTAAAAATAACATTTCTAATATTTTGGCTATGAAATTAAAATCAATGAGCATTTCCACTCAAAAACATTTTTTTGGCATTAGCTGTTAGGTGATTTTAGCAATACTGTTGGAGGTATGACTATAATGATTAATGTAATTCTGACTTTTTAAGCATTCTAAGATGTGTTTATCTTTTAAAAATCAAATTATATAATTGTTAATATTTTTTTACATGTATTAACTATATATATTAATGTAGTGCAGTGTGATATTTTAACACATGAATGTATCATGCATTGTTGTCTTAAGAGTGTTACCTTGTAGACAACAACATACTATTTGTTTATTAATTTATGATCTGTAAGCATTTTTTGGTACTGTGTATTGAACCCAGGGGCACTCAACCACTGAGAGACTCCTTTTTTATATTTTATTTAGAGACAGGGTCTCATTAAGTTGCATAAAGCCTCATTATATTGCTGAGGCTAGCTATGAATTCACATTCCTCAAACTGCTGGGATGACAGGCATTTGTCACCACACCCAGATTTCCATAAGCAATCTTTTAAAATCTTTTTTTTTAGTTGTAGATGGACACGATATCTTAATTTTATTTATTTATTTATTTTTATGTGGTGCTGAGGATCAAACCTAGGGCCTCACACATGCTAGTCAAGTGCTTTACCACTGAGCTACCACCCCAACCCCTCCATAAGAAATCTTAAAGAAACATTTGAACTATAGAAAAGAATATCATGAATTAGAATACTCATCTCCACTTCAGGCCTCTGAAACCTATATTAGATAAAAATGAAAACAATAATACATTAAGAAATGCATTCCTGTTCTAGGTTTGTAGTTCATTGGTAGAGTGCTTGCCAACCATGTATGTGACACTGATTTTGATACTTAGCATCACATAAAAATAAGCAAAATAAAGGCATTATTTCTATCTACAACTAAAAATATTAAAAGAAATGCATTCCTTCAATGTTCCATTAATAGACTATATTTTAATAATTAGGAAAATCAAAAAAAGTAAAAGAAAACGATAAAAAAGAAGCAAAAATAGTGAAATAAAGATAATATCTGAGAGATTCAACAGACAATCATAGGATACTGCAAATATTTACATAATTAGTTATTAGTACAATTTACAGTGATAAGATACAATTATTCACAAGAAACAAAAGATGGAAGCAACCCAAATGTCTATGTACAGATGAGTGCATAAACAAAATGTAGTATATGAATACAATAGAATATTTTTCATCCTTAATATGGAAAGAAATACTGACACGGGGCTGGGGATGTGGCTCAAGCGGTGGCGCGCTCGCCTGGCATGCGTGCGGCCCGGGTTCGATCCTCAGCACCACATACAGACAAAGATGTTGTGTCCGCCGAATACTAAAGAATAAATATTAAAAAAAAAAAAATTCTCTCTCTCTCTCTCCCTCTTTCTCACTCTCTCTCACTCTTTCTTAAAAAAAAAAAAGAAATACTGACACATGATACAACATAGATGAAACATAATGACATTATAGTATATCAAATAAATCAACTACGAAAATACAAATACTGCAAGATTCTATTCATAAGGCACCTATATAAGTCCAACTCATAGATATAGAAAGGTAGAAAAGTAATTACTAGGAGTTGGAGGCAGAAAGAAATGGGGAATTACAGTTTAATGTATACAGAGTTTAAATTTTTTAAAATGAACAGAGTTTGGAAGATGGATGGTGGTAATTGTTACACATCTGTGGGAAAGTACTTAATACCACCAAACTGTTCAGTTAAAAATAAAAATAGCAAATTTCTTTAAAAAAACATTTAATTTTTGGTTTTAAGTGGACACAACATCTTTATTTTACATTTATGTGGTACTGAGGATTGAACCCAGGGCCTTGCACGTTCTAGGTGAGCACTCTACCACTGAGCCACAACCCCAGCCTAGCAAATTTCTTTATGTGTATATTACCAAAATTAATTTTAAATTGGTAAGTTAGAGCTTTCTCTAGAAATGTCAGTAGTATGTCCATTTTTTCTAATTACTTCAATCAGATATATTTACACATGGTTATTATTATTGTATATTAATTTGGTGGTGGGGTGGAGAGAATGGAGCTAAAAAGATACCAAGGAAGTTATCAAAGATTTATTAAACATCTGTTATGTGCCAGGTTGTGTGAGATGAAGTCCGAGATGTTTGTTTTTATAATTATACCACTAGTGCATATCAAAGTACCTGGTGCCTGTATATGCTCCTTAAAAATGAAGAAACAATAAATGAAAGAATGAATGATCAGAGTTGAAGAAGACTGTCCCTGTCTTTTCCTTTTTCTTTTTTTTTTTTTCTTTCTAGTACTGGAGATTGAACCCAGTGGCACTCTACCAATGAACTACATCTCCAGCTCTTTCTTATTTTTCATTTTGAGGCTGGCCTGGAACTTGTGGTCCTCCTACCTCATCCTCTCAAGTAGTTAAGATTACAGGTATGCACCACCATGCTCTGTGGCAATTCCCATCTTCAAGGATATCATAATTTAATGGGGGAAAGAGACAAATTATTACAATGCAATGTGAAGTCTTATAGTACTTTAATAAAACTCAGTGACAAAATGCAGAAGAGAGTCACTAAATTTGAGCAGGAGATTATGGGAAAGCCACAGAGAACTGAGGAAATTCCTGTAGGGCCTGAAGCATGAATGGAGGTTTGCCAGGCAGAAAACAAAAGGAGAGAAGATAGCCCTGAGGAGAAATACAGAAATTTAAAAAACATGTACTTAGCCTGGCTTACCCCCTAGATGGAATCTGAGACAGACACTTCATTTGGCAAGTTCATTGGAATCATGTGGAACTTTTATAACTTTTAGAACTTTTCATTCAGGAGACAAAAGGAAAGAAATATTTATTTATTGGTTTCTTTCACTCATTGATGAAGGGTGGACCTATTACAGAACTGGGGCCCTCCAAGAAACTGAGGCAGCATGAGAACTCCCCCTTAAAACCCTGATTCTTGTGATCAAGTCAGAAAGATTTCTGACATGTCACATAGAGTAAAAGGAATGAGTTTATTGAAGGGATAAGAAAAGGGAAAGGAAAAACTCTCAAGGAAGAAAGATGGGTTTTCAGAGAGGAGAGAGAAAATGTGCCTCTTCTGAACTCCAGTTTGTTGTTGTTGTTGTTGTTGTTGTTTTTCAGTGCTGGAGATTGAACCTAGGGCCCTGTGCATGGTAATCAGTGCTCTACCACTGAGCTACATCCCCAGACCTACACTCCAGTTTTATTGGAGGTTCCAGGGAAGTTTCCAGAGTCCTGCCCAGGTCCCTCTCTTGACTTTTGACTGACAACAAAATGGCATCAAGTTCCCACTGTCATGGCAACTCTATGTCACCTTAGCCCATGCTGAGCAGTTCTAATTGCATTCTTAATAATTGTTATAGGTTTTATGGTTAGGAGGAATTATCCTTATCTTCCAGGATCTAGTCTGTGAAAAGGATCACAAAAGTCTTTCCCTTCAAAGCAACTTGTGTTACTCTTATCAATGTTATTTCCTGCCTTCATTTCCTTGCAGATAACAGGTAGTTTTCTGAGGAATGTGATATATCCTGTCCACTTAAGCCTGAAAGGACTGCAGGTAAATTACTTTTTGGCAAAGAAAGCATTTGGGGGTCAGCACAGTGGGCTCATTTCATAGAATTATTCCCTTAACCCTGTGTTCCCACCATTTTCATCTGTCTGTCCCCTAAAAGACCAATGGGCATTAACTTCCCCACACTCAGGGCTATACATTTTTTGACTAAGAAGCAGGTTCTCAACATTTTCTCACACATATCAATGAAGCACTGGAATAGAAAATGAGGAGGATATGGGACAGACCAAAGTTCATACTATCAGGATGCAATTGCACAAAACGGGTGGAAAAGTGATTGGAACTTGTCATTACAGCAGAATCTGAAAGAGGAGATTGAAGAGGATTTACAAAGTAGCACACAAGAGGTATCTGAAACAATATATAAGAAGAGTAATATAAATTGGATTTAGAGATTAGTGAATATTTTCACTTTGGTCGAAAGGAGGATTCCAGGTAATGACAAATACCAGAGATATGAAAAATTTTGCTGTATACATGTAATAATAATTGTAATGCATTCTGCTGTCATTTATTTCAAAAAATAAGGATTAAAAATAGGCTACAAACAAATTATGAAAGGCTTTGTATCATAAGCTAAAGTATTTGAAACTTATTCTATAGTAAGTTCTTCAAGAGTCAGATCCTGCCTACAGGTTAAGGAACTTGGTTTAATCTTTTGACACAGTTCATTAAAGTTAGGGTATGTGATGGATGCTAATCAATTTATGAGAAGCTGCTTGGTAAACTAGAATGTATGTTTGTTAATTTATAATAAGAAAATACATCTAAAGAAGATCAAGAAAATTTAATATATTTTTTAGAAAGACTTTATAAGAAACTACATTTCTCTCAAAAGTTTGCTTGGTGACTACAGAGTCAGAGTTAAGGAGGCAAATGATCCTAACAGTTACATAATGGCCTGATAACACCTATATCTATTTTTGATATAATTTTAGGTGCTCAGGATATACTCTTTTCTACAAAGATAAATATTCACTTTCTATATTACAGACTGTCCTTTCCCAAGAACCTATGCAGATGACCATCCTTCTCTAAAAACAAGCTTTTATGTCAGGCATGATGGTGCAAGCCTATAATTCCAGTGACATGGTGATTGAGGCACAACGATCACAAGTTCCAAGCCAGCCTCAGCAACTTAGTGAGGCCCTCAACAACATAGTGAGAACCCATCTCAAAATAAAAAAAAAAAGCAAAAAGGGCTGTGGATATTATTCAGTGGTAAAACACCCCTGAGTTCTACTCCTAATACTGACTTAAAAAAACACCCTTTTAAAAAAAGTTTTGGTTAAAAATATTTCTAAAGATACACCACAGTTGTAAGAATGATCTCTTAAGTGTTTCCCATTCACCACAGAGACACCCACATATACCAACTTTTAGTATGAGGTACTTCATCAGATGGCTATGTGAATTTTTTATTCTGGTTTTTTTTTTATTTTATTTTTAGGTTTTATATCAGAAAGCAGCTGTATGTTCCCTTAACCTAAAATTCTTCTCCCCCTTTGCTGGAAACAATTTTATACTGAATACAATATACATTAATTATTAATGTATGTGTGTATGTATGTGTCTTGTGTATTCAGTAAATGGGATATATTTATTAAAAGAAAGTACTACTCGGGCTGGTCTAGTTATGAGGAATTGATTGAAGCTGATGATATAAATGACTTGTGATATTTGCTTAATGATTAAATGGGCTTCATATTAAGCAGCTAATTAAATTTTTACTGTGAAGGATTTGAATCTTTTATAAATTCAGACTTCTGAATTTATATAATATATTTATATATCAATAGTCTTACATTTAAGTATAATATATTATATAAATATAACATAATTATATATTATATATAATGATGCTATATATATGTTCTTATATTATATTTAATATATTAAGACTTATTAATAAATATACTTGCGTTTAATATATACTATCATGGATTGAACCCAGCAGGGCTCAACCACTGAGCCACAAGCCCAGCCTGCCCTTTTTATATTTTATTGTGAGACAGGGTCTGGCTAAGTTTTTTAGGGTCTCAATATTGCTGAGGCTGGCTTTGAACATGTGATTCTCCTGCCTCAGCCTCCCAAGCTGCTGGGATTACAGGCATAAGGGACCATGCTTGGCAAGAGTGTATTAATTTGACTACATTATTCTACTGTGTATAATCTTTCTTAGCCTTGTGTTCTTCATAAGGTAAGCATGTGATATATAGTAGTGTTTAAATTTTTAATAACATTTTATTTAACCAAATATATTGCAATTATTGCAATGTTAACAGGTCATCATACAATGAATTATTATTTTGTTTTACTTTTTAAATTTAAATTAAACTCACATATTAACTTATAGGTGAAAACAAAGAATTATACATATTAATGGGGTAACAGGATGTTGAGATACATGTATACATTGTAAAAGGTTTAAATTCAGCTAAATGTATATCTTGTCAAACATTTACCATTTCTTGATGAGGAAAATATTCAAAATTCTTTCTAGCATTTATAAATTCACAGTACATTGTTATTATCTATACTCACCCTATTGTGCACACCCTATTCTTCTCTAACTATAACTTAATACCCAATTATCAAACTTTTCCCATTCCTCTCTCCCCTCTGCTCTTCCAGCATCTGACAACCACTATTCTACTCTCAGTTTCTATGGGATTAGCTTTTATTCCTCTAGTTTTTTATTGGTGCATTATAATACTACATAATGGTGGGGTTTATTGTTACATATTAGTACATACATACAATATAATACTATGATTTGGCCTATACCACTCCTCAGAACTTCTCCCTCCATCCCCTTTTCCTACTCCCGGATAAACAGTAGTTTTAAAATGATATGAGTTTCTGTTTCTAAAATCTTAACACAATAGAAAGCTGGTATGATTAATTTTTACATGTACATTACTTCATATATTTACTCACAAAAATGTACTGATCTGTAAATGAGGCATAGATCCATGGGTAAATATATTTTTGACAAATTGGAGACATAATTTTTATTCCAAATAAAAAATTTTGCAACATCTTTAATAAAATATATCTACTATTTTTCTACATTAAAAAAACATTTGGCAAATAAGATACTCTTTCCACTTACACTTAAAAGAACATTTATTTGAAAGAAAAGTTTAATTTTAATTAAACGTATTCTAACTGATACATAAAACATTGAATTTATACATATTTATAAAGTGCCATGTAATGTTTTGATATAGCACATTGGGTTAATGTTTAAATCAGAGTAAACATAGCAGTGTTCTCAAACATGTATCATGTCTTTATGGTAAAAACATTCAAAATCATTCCCTTTATTTATTTTTCAATACAACACATGTTTATTTCTTATGAAAATGTGAACAGAGATACTCTGCACTCCAGACAAAGTGAAGATGGAAGTTGAGACACTAATTCAAAAAAGGGGAGAAACTAGGTGAAATTTAGCATAATTTTGAAAATTCCATATCTAAGAAAAATATTTAGATAATTTATTCTAGAAGAATTCAATGGCCCCAGAGACAACTGACATTCAGGGTCTCCCAAGTAAAAAGGCTGCTCAGCACTCATTTGCCAAACCAATAAACCCTTATTTTGATAAGGTTTTTGCTTTCACCAATAGTTTCCAATCATCTTTTAGAACATCATGTTAGTTATGGACTGACAGACAAAGGTTGTTGAACATTCCAGTGTCTGAAATTCTTTTTACATTTTTTTTTTTGTTTTGATAAGAATTTAAGTAGGTTTTTATGAAACTTTTTTCTGGTGTTCCTTTTGTTGTCCCTTTCTTTAGTTGTCTTTCACAAGACAAGTTATTCTTATTTCATTGAGATAATAAATCAGATCTAACTGGGGCTTAACAATGCTGTGAAGTATTCAGCCTCCTTCTTTTAGAGTAGGACAGTTTCAGAGGTCTCAGTCCATAGACAGCTGGCTCTCAGAGTCCGAGAGAAGAATATCTTGGTGGAAGGGTGTGGCAGAGGAAAGTAGCTGGGAACATGGCACCAGAAAGTACATTATCATTATCTTTAGTTACCATACTTTGCAGTAGAACACCAAACTTATATCTCCTATCTAACTGTAACAGTACATATTACTCAATCTTTCCCAATTCTTTCTCCCTATCCTCTGGTAACCACCATTCTACTCTCAATTTCTTTTCTTTTTTTAATATTTATTTTTCAGTTGTAGTTGAACACAATATCTTTATTTTATTTTTATATGGTGCTGAGGATCAAACCCCAGGCCTTGCTCGTGCTAGGTGAGCGCTCTACCACTGAGCCACAATCCCAGCCCCTACTACTCTCAATTTCTATGTGATCAACTTTTTTAGATACTACATGAGAGTGAAGTCATATGGTACTTGTCTTTTTGTACCTGAAAAAATTTACCTTAACATAATGATCTCCAATTCTATCCACGTTACTGCAAATGACAGTATTTCATTTTTTTATGGATGAATAATGTTTTATTGTGTATATGTACAGGAAAATGTTTTGGAAGATAGCATATCACTGTCTTGAGTAACAAAGTTTTAAAATAGCATATCACGGTCTTGTATAACAAAGTTTTAAAAGAATTTTAAACCTCAGACTATGATAGCTTTGTTTTTAATGTCAGTAATTAAATGTTTATAAATGTTTATTACAAAGGACACAGAATAACAAAGAAATTACAGTGACTGAATAAGCTTTTTTTTTCCATACCAGGGATTGAACACAGGGGCACTTAACCACTGAGCCACATCCCCAGCCCTATTTTATTTAGAGACACGGTTTCACCGAGTTGCTCAGTGTCTCGCCATTGCTGAAGTTGGCTTTGAACTCGTGATTTTCCTGTCTCAGCCTCCAGAACCACTGGGATTCAGTTGTACACACTGTGTCCAGCTCCTCAGCCCTTTTTTAATATTGTATTTAGAGACAGGGTCTCCTGAGTTGCTTAGGGCCTTGATAAATTGCTGAGACTGGCTTCTTTGAACTTGCAATCCTCCTTCCTCAGCTTCAGGAGCCTCTGCGATTACAGGCGTGCATCACCAGGCCTGGCTCCAAATAAACTTTATCTTCTTCAAATCAAATAACTGGCAAACTAAGCAAAAAGTATCCTCACTCAATTCCATGTACTAGTTGCAGAAGCGGGGAGAGGGGGAGAAGTAGTAACAATATCATACTAGATTAATATTTTAAAAATTATTTTCCAAGAAATGTCACTTGGGCCAATAGAGTGACATGTTGCAAGTTTTTGTAACTCTATAATGAGGTCTGATTTATTAATTTATTAATTATTATTATTAATCCTAAAGCACTAGAAGAACCCATTAACTCATTGCCAATCATGTTTAAAGTCCGAAGTTCCATAGCCAATCTGTCTTCTCTCATTTTCATGTTGTTTATTACATCCAGGGTTTATTAGTTGTAAGGTAGAGGTCTTGTAAGGAGGGGTCCACTCCATCTTGACCAGAATTGAGAACTCTCAATATTTAATTTTAATAATATACAAGAACTATAAGAGAATTCAGAATGCAAACTTTTCAGCTAATTAATTAAAACATGCTTACTTCTCACCATACTGGATATATTAACATGTACTATGATGAATTAATGATAGTAAAACATTTTCAAATTGCTTTTCCTCCTTCAAAATAATGAAATTTTTAAAGCTTCTATGGTAAGCAGCCTCTGAAAAGGTCCACAATAATCCCCAACTCTAGTATACACATCCTCATGAGTAATTTCCTTCCCTTGAGTGTGAGCTGGACTTGATGACTTGCTTCTAATAAATAGGATACAGTAACAATAATGGAATTTAACTTCCAAAATTAGGATACAAAGAAACTGTACCTCCTGTGTTGTGCAACTTCTTCCTTCTTACTTGCTCTGAGAAGTCAATCATCATATTGTGAGCAACCACTATATTGTGAAATACCCACATGGCAATAAACTGATAAATCTCTAGCCAACAGTGAGCAAGAATCTGGAGCCCACCAAGAACCATGTGAGTGAGAGTGGAAGCAAATCCTCCCCAGTTGAACCTTGAAATGTCAGCAACCAACCCCAGGCAACATTTTGGATGCAGTCTCCTAAAACTCCCTGAGTAGAGTGACCCAAATAAGATTCTGTATTTAGATTCCAGACACAAAGAAACCTCAAGACAAATGATTGTCTTTTAAGTTTGTAAGTTTTAAGCACGGATTTGGACTGGGGGTTCTAATACATTGTTGGTGGGGCTAAAAATTAGTACAACCACTCTGGAAAGCAGTATGGAAATTCTTCAAAAGACCAGGAATGGAGCTCCATATGGTGGTGCATGTCTGTAATACCAACAACCTAGGAGGCTGAGACAGGAGAATTACAAGTTTAAGGCCAGCCTCAGCAAATTAGTGAGGACCTCAGCAATTTAATGAGTCCCTGTCTCAAAATTAAAAAAAAAAAAATAGATAAACAGGGCTGGGGACATAGTTCAGTTGTAAAGCATCTCTGGGTTAAATCTGCAGTACCAAAAAAAAAAAAAAAAAGACTAAGAATGGAACTACTGCATGACACATCTATCCCACTTTTTGGTACTTATTCAAAAGAACTAAAATCAGCATACTGTAGTGATTGATACATTCCCATCAACATTTATAGCAATTAAGTTCATAATAGCCAAATTATAGAACCAGACCTATCCATAGATGAATAGATTTTTTAAAATGTGTGTGTGTGTGTAATGAAGTTTTACTCAACCATAAAGAAAAATGAAGTTATGATATTTACCAGTGAATGGATGCAACTGGAGAAAATTATACTCAGTGAAATAAGCCAGACTCATGAAATTGAGGGTTGAATGTTCTGTCTCATATGGGGAAGCTAGAGCAAAGTAAGGGGAAAACATTGGCGGGGGGTGGGGGGGTGTCAGATAGCATAAAGATAGCAGGAAGATCAATGACTTAAAATAAAGAAATTGATAAAATTGAGAGGAGGGAGGGGAGATAAGAAAAGGGAAGGAATGAAGAATTAATTTTATAAATTACAATATGGATGTGTATAAACATACCACAGTGAATTAATGTTTATATGTATCTATAAAGCACAAAGAAATAAATAAATGAAAAATCAGTAGACTAGAGGCAGGAAAATAGTAGGGAGGAGGAGAGGAAAAGGAGGAGCACCAGGGACTGTAATGGGGCAAACTAAATTCAATGCATGTATAATTATGTCAGAATGAACCCGACCACTATGTGTAACTATAATGCACTAATAAAAGCATAAAAGATCTCTAAGTTTTAGAATAATTTATTACATAGTACCATAGATAAACTAATAAAGCTACTAAAATAAGTTAATATATTGATTACAGTGATTCCCTGCAGTCCAGATTTTACCCACTTAATGTTTGTTTTAGCTGTAATTAAAGCATTTTAGCTAGCACTGTGGCATATGCCTATAGTCCAAGCTACATTAGAGCCTGAGACAGGGGGATCCCTTGATTTCAAGAGTTCAAAGCCAACCTAAGCAAGATAGTGAGATGACACCTCATTGGGAAAAACATATTTAATTGTATTTATATGTTAGTTTCTGACATTATTTTTTATATTGATATACATCTTCAAAAATCCACACATACCACCTTTTTTATTGATTACTTAGTCTTATATACTTTTTAAACATTAATTAATGGAAAAATCTACATATGTCTTTAGGTGTTCTGGGGTAAAATGAAGAAAAAGCATGCATGATTATACAAGATGATCTTTTTTTAAAAAATATGTTTTTAGTTGTCAATGTACCTTTATGTTATTCATATGTGGTGCTGAGTATCAAACCCAGTGGCTCACATATGCAAAGAAAGCACTCTATCACTGAGCTATAAACCCAGCCCAACAAGATGATCTTTAAGGTCCCTGCCATTGTTGAAATTCTATGAATCTATGAAAAACTGAATTTTTGTCATGTTTTTCTCTTCCTCCTCTTTCATTCCTTCTGCTCTCTGCTCATGAACAATAAGATAATATATGTATAATATTTTTAAAAATTAACTATTCTTCTTCTTTGGGGGGATAGAAAGCTAGAAGCATCTGTACTCAAGTAGTCTCCCAAGTGTGCAGATGTCACCTTTCAATGCCTAATATGGAAAGGGCCAGAGCAACCTGAAAATGCACTAACTCTCGCTGCAAGTTTGTCTAGTTGGGGAAAAGCCCAATTGGAACAGTAAAACTCATGAAGTATGTTATAGGAAAAAAAGAAATATTATATCCTTGTAAGTTTTAATAAGCTTATTGTTCCATACTTTGCATTTATTAGGGGATAATAGGAATATATTCCATTGTGTAATAATGATACTAATACATTGTTTAGTGTTTTATATTTTGCAGTTGCTCCAACAAGAAAAGTGATGCCAGAATTATTAAGATTACAATAAATGTTAGTGAGGTTGTGTAAAAAAAAATGGTATATTCATACATTGCCAGTAATACTGCAAATTGGTGCAACCACTCTGGAAAACAATATACAGAGTCCTCAGAAAACGTGGAATGGAACAACCATTTGGTCCAGTTATCCGACCCCTTGGTAAATACCCAAAGGACTTAAAATCGGCATATTACAGTGTCATGGCCACATCAGTGTTTATAGCAGTTCAATTCACAATAGCTAAGTTATGGAACCAACCTAATTCCATAGATTCATCATCAACAGATGAACTGATAAAGAAAATATGGCATATATACACAATGTAATATTTCTCAGCCATGAAGAAAGAGATTATGACATTATCTGGTAAATGGAAGGAACTGGAGATTTTCATGCTAACTCAAATAAGCCAGTCCCAAAAAACCAAAGGCTAAATGATCTCTCTCATATGTGGATGCTAACACATGATAAGGGGCGGGGAGAATAGAAGTTCAGTGGATTAAACAAAGAGGAACAAGAGGAAGGGAGGGTAGGAATAGAAAAGACAGTAGAATGAATCAGACAAAACTTTTCAATGTTCATATATGAATACATGACCAGTATAACTCCACATCATTTACAACCACAAGAATGGGATTCTAATTAGAATAAATTCTACTCCATGTATTTATAATCTGTCAAAAAACACTCCACTGTCATGAATATCTAAAAATAACAAATAAAATTTAAAAAGAAAAAAAGTGAAGTCAGGCAGAGTGGTACACATCTGTAGTCCCAGTAGTTTGAGAGGCTGAAGTAGGAGGATTTTACATTAAAGCCAGCCTCAGCAATTCAGCAAGGCACTAAACAACTGAGTGAGACCCTGTCTCAAAATTAAAGAAAAACAAACAAAAAAAACAAACTAATAAATAAAAGGGCTGGGGATGAAACTTAGTGGTTTAATGTCCCTGGATTCAATCCCTGGTAAAAATAGATAGATAGATAGATAGATAGATAGATAGATAGATAGATAGATAATGATATAAAGAGATTAGATCGAAAGCCTACAGATAATCTGTAGACATGAACCAAGACCAGAACTTGTCTCTAGATCCCCTGTCCATTGACTTTTAATTACTTTGAGGGTATTTCTGTTTTAAAAATAGTTCCAAGAATGGATGAGAAGTATATCAATCAAAATGCTAATATGAAAACACTGTGGAGACCTGCACATGTCTGTAACCCCAGTGTCATGGGAAGATGAGGCAGGAGGATTTGGAAGTTCCAGGCCAGGTTCAACAAATTAGAAAGATAAGACCCTGACTCAAAATAAAGAAGTTGGGCATGTCAGTGCATGACTGTAATCCCAGCATCTCAGGAGGCTGAGGCATGAGTATTGCAAGTTAGAAGCCAGCCTCAGTACTTTAGCAAGGCCCTGAGGCATTCAGTGAGATCTTGTCTCTAAAAAAGGGTTGGGGATGTGACTCAGTGTTTAAGCACCCCTGGATTCAAACCACAGCACTAAATGAAAAAGAAAAAAAAATAAGATCCAAACCATAACTAAAAACTTAAATGCAATACTACATTCTAAAACTTGAAATGTATCCTTTTTTTCAATACAAGTAAAACAAAATACTTTGTCTGGAATATCTCCTATGCATGAATTGAAGTTTTAATGTGTTGGCAAAATAAAACACACTATAATATAAATATATAAGTAAAATATAATATATTAGTAAATTATTTTGTCTTTAAAATATTCAAAATACATCTGTGAAATACATATAAAGAAAATTTAACTCTAGGTGGGCTGATTTTTAAACTGACATACATACTGTCTGCAAGATCAACACAATACTGAACATCTAAATTCAATTGATGGCTGGCTGCCATAACACAGATATAAGAAATGGAATTGGTACATGCAGTAACAGATGGTATTATTCCATACAGATGGCACTTTGTGCTATATTAAATACATTTGTAAAACAGTAAAATATATTTATATTTCATAGTGCCAATATCTTATAAATTATGATACAGATAAGATATAATACAGAATTTGGAAACAAAAGGGAGTGTCTTCTTGACTAAGTACATTTTTGATAGCTATTAGACTAAAATAAAATGTGATTTTTTGTTGTGGAGCACCATCTAGAGGAAATTTGGGGAAAAAATTCCTTAAGCAAGAATGGAGCGAAATGCAAATCAAATTTAAAGCAAATTAAAAGCCAGGCATGGCGGCCCACACCTGTAATCCTCTAGCAGCTTGGGAGGCTGAGACAGGAGGATTGGAGTTCAAAGCCAACTTCAGCAACTTGGTGAGGTCCTAAGCAACTCAGTGAGACCTGTCTCTAGATAAAATACAAAAAAGGGCTTGGGATGTGGCTCATGATTAAGTTTCCCTGAGTTCAATCCCAGGTACCAAAGGAAAAAAAAAAGAAAAAAAAATTAAAAATCCTAATGAACCATCAACTTTAGGATTCTAAATAATTTTGAAATTCTATCATCACTCAAACACCAATTTTTTAAATTAAAAAATGAAAACTTGAGCGGGGGGTGTAGCTCAGTAGCAGAGCACTTGCATAGCCTGTATGAAGCCCTTGATTCAGTACACAGTAACTCACACACACACACACACAAAATGTTAAAATCTTAATAGTCATATATGATGTTTTATTTCTTAATTTGACTTCTTTCTGAAGAATTTTCTATAACACTAATATTTCTAGAATTTCAGAACTGAAAAGGACCATCGAAATCAAATGGACCTCTCCCTTCCTTTTATAGGGAAATAACATGAGGCCCAGAATAGAGAAATAACCTTTTTAAAAAACATTTATTTTTTAGAAGTAGTTGGACACAATATCTTTATTTACTTATTTATTTTTTTAATGTGGTGCTGAGGATCGAAACCAGGGCCTCGCACATGCCAGACAAACACTCTACCGCTGAGCCACAACCCCAGCCCAAAAGAAATAACTTGCTCAGGTTCTTAATTATGTTAATGATAGAACCAAAACTAAAATTTCCAGGTTTTCCTCATTCCCAGAATAGAACTTTCTCATTCTAGATTACTATATTTAAAACTGTATCTTGCTATGACCTCTATGACAAATGATACTTTTGACCAGACAAAAGATTACTGAAATCTCTGTAATTCTACTGAAACATATATCACAGAGTGACTCTGTTCTCATAACATTACTGATCCATTTACAGGTAATGGAAATTAATCACTTTATTTTCTAGTTTGGAAACATATTTGTTTAGTAACTGATGAGTTAGTTTTTAGTAGGTTATATCATTAAACAAGACAAAAATGAGATGGTGGACCAAATAATGGCTGAAGTTAATTATTTAACCAAAGTAAAATGAAATAATAGAATTACACTGAATAAATATGTGGGAAATTATTATCCACCACATTCTGATGGTAATAAAAACTCATCACTTTTAGAATTATGATTTTTTGGGGAGGGGCAATATTACTTTATTTTTTATTAAATTTTTTAAAATAAATGACAGCAGAATGCATTACAATTCTTATTACATATATAGAGCACAATTTTTCATATCTCTGGTTGTATATAAAGTATGTTCACACCAATAGGTGTCTTATAACTGTGCTTTGGATAATGATGTCCATCACAGAGTGCTTGCCTTGCATGTACAAGGTCATGGGTTTAATCCCCAGCATCACAAAAAAAGGAGGTAGAATTATGATTTTGAATTTCATAAGAGTATATGTAATATAGAATTCTATATAATTTTGAATTTAAAACTTATTCTTAATAGAAAATTACTGAGATGTAAGAAAGTTCAGTCAATGTGTTTAATAGAAAGTATAGTAGTTTTGTTGCCAGAGAACTGGATTTGAAACCCATTTACACCACAATCTGCATAAATTTAGACAAATTATTTAAATGTCTTGACCTCAGTTTCTTCATATACTGATTTACCAATTCCTCAGTGTTGTCACAGGAATTAAAGTGAGATAATGCATGCAAAACAATAGCACAACACATGGCTAATAAGTGATAGTTTATAATTGAATGAGACATAATATAAAACAATGAGTAGATTTCCTATTCATTTCTAAAAATGAATGAATGTCTTGTGTGAGAGATTCTCAGACTTTTGTAGAATAGCAAATGTATGGGGATCTTATTTTGAATATTGGTGTAGAAGTTATTGGTGTTATCTTTAATATACAACTCAGTCTCAGAGTAGGAGCACAGAAGACCATAAATAGGATGATTCTTCTCCTTAGATTTTTCAATGTCTTAAGATATTTTTGGTGTCAGCTTGGGTACAGGTGGGCTTCAGATACCTAGTAGAAACAGGAACAGGATAGTACAAAATATCCTACTATGCACAGGACAACCTCCAAAGTACACACACACACACACACACACAACAAAGAATTATGTGGCCCCAAATGTCAATAGTGATGGGTTTGAGACCCTCTGAACTAGTGTATGGAAGTTATAGTTATAAAAAATTAATCAAAAATATGTGTTTAAAGTATATGTTATAATAAACAGTTGCAAAATAGAAATGTTTATCTTTAAAATACTAAAAATCAGAATAGATTATTTCCTACTAACTGTTCCATTTACTAGAAAATGTGTCTACAGTACTTAAGGATATTTGTAAGAATCCTTTTTGTATCTAAGCTTTTCTACTGTTCATCTTGAAAATTTTTTAAAAATTTCTCATTACTCTGAATTGAATAAGATTTACTATAAAAGTGTAAATCACTGTCTGTGGCCTCAAGAAGCTCTTAGTTCCACTGGAAAAATAAGTCATACATTCAGAAACTGCTACTGATATAAGCTCCATGAGGGCAAGAGTTCCACCTATCTTATTCACCCTTGTTACCTGTTTTGTTCAGAACACTACCTGGAAATAGAATACACTCAATAAATATTTTAGTATATGAATAAACAATTAGTGAACTAGGTACAAGTGTCTTTCATTAAATAAAACAATTGTTTATGACATAGTCTTTTTTGGTCAATGCCAAAGCAAAAGAACAGCAATGCTCATTTTAAGAGAAAATGGGCATAAAAGGATACAATTTGTAGATTTGAACAGAAAAGCACAAGGATTGAAATTGAGAAGAACTTTTTAAGAAGGATGGCAAAAATGTGTTTTTGGTTCACTTGTACATAGTGAATTAGAAGTTGGAAAAACATTGAAAAGCAATGTTGAAGGAGTAGACAATTTGAAGATGGCTACTTGATCTGAAACTCTATGGTCTTAATTCATTCTTGTTCCTCCCAGTACACTGTGTTCTCTATGACATGTAGTTGTTTGCACATGCTGTTCCTTCTTCCTAGAATTGTCCTTTTAACCTTGCCCTCCCATTCTACCCCACCTCACCTGGTTAACTCCTATATATCCTTCAAGTCTCTACTTGCATTCTTTGGGAAGTCCTCCCTGACATCCCCTAAGATTAGATTAAGTGTTCCTTTTTTTAATGTTCTCATAATAATTTCTAATTCAAATGTAGCACTTACCATGAATACAGTAATATATTTTTTTACTTGTCAGTTTTCACCACAGGTCAACAACTTTGCCATATGTATGGAATGCTTATTGTTTACCTTTGTATTTTCATTATCTATCATTGTTTTAGACAGATTTTTTTACTGCTGTAACTAAAAGACCCAACAAGAACAACATTAGGGGAAGAAAAGTTTACTTTGGGACTGAGAGGTTCAGAGGTCTCACTCCATACACAGCTGGCTCCATTCTTCAGGGCCTGAGGTGAGACAGAATATGATGATAGAAAACTGTAGTGGAGGCAAACAGCTCATGTTATGATCAGGAGCAGAAAGAGAGAGACTCCACTCTCCAGATGCAAAATATATGCCCCAAAGGGAAACCCACAGGCACCTACCTCCTCTGCCATGCCCTACATGCCTTTGTTACAACTCAATTAATCCCATGGGGGGATAAATTCACTGATTAGGTTAAGACTCTCATGACTCAATCATTTATCCTCTAAACCTTCTTGCACTGTCTCACACATGAGCTTTTGGCGGTCACCTCACATTGAAACCATAACAATCATGGTGTCTGCCACATAGAAATCACTCAATATTTTTTGGATAAAAAATTTGGATGACCAATTAGACAAATGAAGGAACTTACAGGGATATGAATAGAAAAAGAAGAACTCAAACAATTATTATTTGCCAACGACATGATTCTAAGAGGATTCAAAAACTTCAACCATAAAACCTCTAGAATTAATAAATGAATTCAGCAAAGTAGAAAGATACAAAATCAATATGTGTAAATCAAATGCATTTCTATACATCTGTGATGAATCTTCTAAAAGAGAAATTAGGGAAATTACCCCATTCACAATAGCCCCAACAAAATAAAATACTTGGGAATCAACAACAACAACAACAACAAAAGTGAAAGACCTCTATAATGAAAACTACAGAACACTAAAGAAAGAAATTAAAGAAGACCTTAGAAGATGGAAATATCTCCCATGTTCTTGGATAGGCAGAATTAATATCGTCAAAATGACTGCACTACACAAAAGGCTATACAGATTCAATGTGATTCAAAATAAATCCTAATGTCATTCTCATAGAACTACAAAAAGTACTCATGAAATTCATTTGGAAAAATAAGAGACCAAAAGAATAGCCAAAGCAATCCTTAGCAAGAAGACTGAAGCAGGAGGCATCATGATGATGTCTGACCTTAAGCTACACTACAAAGCCATGGTAACAAAAACAGCATGGTATTGGCACCAAAATAGACATGTAGACCAATGGTATAGAATAAAAGACACAGAGACAAACCCACATAAATACAGTTACCTCAAACTAGAAAAGACACCAAAAACATACATTGAAGAAAAGATAGCCTCTTCAACAAATGGTGCCAGGAAAACTGGAACTCCATATGAAGCACAATGAAACTAAACCCCTATCTCTCACCATGCACAAAAACCAACTCAAAGTGGATCAAGGACTCAGGAAATAGGCCAGAGACCCTATGCCTAATAGAAGAAAAAGTAGGCCCAAATCTTCATCATGTCAGATTAGGCTCTGACTTCCTTAACACGACTCCTAAAGCACCAGAAATAAAATCAAGAATCAATAAATGGGATGGATTCAAACTAAAAACCTTCTTCTCAGCAAAAGAAATAATCAATGAGGTGAACAGAGACCAAAGTGGCTGTATCTTTTGTCTACCCCTCAGCAATTTGGGGAGCAAATTTTTGCCACATGCACATCAGATAGAGCACTAATCTCCAGGATATATAAAGAATTCAAGAAACTTAACACCAAATAAAGAAACAACCCATCAATAAATGGGCTAAGGAGCTGAACAGGCACTTCTCAGAAGAAGATATACAATCAATCAACAAATACATGAAAAAATGTCAACATCCCTAGTAACTAGAGAAATGCAAATCAAAACTGCTCTTGACATTTCATCTCACTCCAGTCAGGATGGCAAAGAACAATAAGTGTTGGCAAGGATATGGGAGAAAAGGCACACTCATACATTGCTGGTGGGACTGCAACTCAGTGCAACCGATCTGGAAAGTAATATGGAGATCCTTGAAATACTTGGAATGGAACCACCATTTGACCCAGCTATCCCACACCTTGTTCTATACCCAAAGGACTTAAAGCCAGCATACTACAGTGACACAGTCACATCAGTGTTTATAGCAGCACAATTCACAATAGCCAACTGTGGAACCAACCTAGATGCCCTTCAATGGATGAATGGATAAAGAAACTCTGGTATACATACAAAATAGAATATTACTCAGCATTAAAAGAGAATAAAATTATGGCATTTGCAGGTAAATGGATGGAGTTGGAGAATATCATGCTAAGTGAAGTAAGCCAATCCCTAAAAAACAGGGACTGAATGTTTTCTGTGATAAGTGGATGCTAATCCATAAAATGGGTGGGGCATGGGATGAGGGAAAGAACTTTGGATGGGGAAAAGGGGAGGAGGAGAGGGGATGGGGTTAGGAAAGATGGTGGAATGAGATGGACATCATTACCCTAGGTACCTGTATGATTGCATGGATATTGTGACCCTACTTTGGGTACTACCAGAGAAGTCAAAATTCTGCTTCATTTGTGTACAATGAACTGAAGAGCTTTCTACTGTCACGTATAACCAATCAGAACAAATTTTAAAAAGAGAGAAATTCTAAAACACTCTATTATTGGTACAAATAAGAAAAACTCTAAAATATTTTAAATCAGCATGGACCTTATATCTGCATTTGAGGACATAAAGAGGATTTAGTCCCACATAAAGACTACATGTGGCAAAGAAATGTGGAAATCCTTAGTAAAATTAAGAAGAAATAAAATTCAAATGCATTATGGGTTTAATTTTTTAAATAATTAGTTGTAATATTAACTGCACTATTGTCAGTTGATTCTTGATATTTCTTTTAACATGGTAGTATGTAAAAGTGAAAAGAATTCTACCCTTTAAAAAATTGGATCATATAGAATTAAGTTTAGTAGAGGTAATATGACTACAAACACAATTTGGAAGTTATTAGATAAAATATGGTAACTGAAGTCAAGAGAATATAAGTTACATAGATAAGAGAAATAAACAAAAATTAACTAAGATCTAAATATTCAGACTTTAGAATGAGAATTAAGTAATGTGAGGAGAAGTTAGATATCATTAAACATGGAAGGAACAATTGACTATTCAGGAATAAAAAAGGAATAGCTTAATACCATGAAATTTTTAGTAAGAGTTTCAAGAAGTTCCTTTTTTAAGCAGCCAATTTGGATCTAGAAATATGGTTGAATTTCACAATCTTTTTCAGTAGCAATAGGAATAGAAGACTGTTTGGCTAATTCACTAAGGAGTGAATTAATCTGAATATATGTATTTATCTGGGCCTCATTGGGAGAAAGAAATAAAACAATAACTTGAATGGTGTAAATTTAAGATAAACAATGTTATCTATAACAACAGCTGAGAATAACCACAAATTGGCTATAAAGAATTGAGGAAATCTTTTTTTAGAAAAAGAAATAGAAAGCAATCACTGAAACAATGGCTGAAATAGAACACTCAAGGAAGAAATTTACACCATCATCTCCTAACCTCCCAACTCAGGGCTAAGATCCAGACTTTGTTTTACTGGAGGTCATCATGGAAGGGAAGTCACCCTGGTTAAATGCTGGTGGAACTTGATGGAAACTTGTCCTACCAAGCTTATCAGAAAATCACCCCCTAAGGCACCTTAGGAAAGCTGATCAAGTGAAGGTGGAATGTGTCTCATTTGGAAATATTCCACTAGAATAATGCTTGAGGAGAAAGTGATACCAAAGAAAGATACAGGAGATGAGCGCTGAAGAAGCCCCCTGTACTTCTGGATCTAGGCACTTGGGAAATCACATGAACTATGAGGGCATTGGAGAAGCTGTCCATGCTGCATAAGTTGGGCAGTGAAGAAGCCATATGTCACCTCAGAAATATGCATGAGAATCTCCATGAGGAAAGTCTATAGAGAAACTCCTGTCTTTATGTGAAAGCCAGACGTTTTCAGAATTATAATCATGTTTTAAGATAAAGCATAATTTTCTTAACAAAGGATCAGAGGCTCCACAAAGTACACCATAGGAAGGAAAAAAGAAAAACTTAGAAAAATTAAGAGCAAAATAGAGTAGAGATATACCAGATAAGTATTTCCATCTTGAAGGAGGTTATAGAAATAAGAGACTTGAGTCTTCATTGATTAGATATTGAAAATTGAAAGGGAGAATGGGTGCAGTGAAAGAGTTTGTAATCCCGGTGATTTGGGAGGCTGAGGCAGGAGGATAACAGGCAATTTAGCAAGACCCTGACTCAACATAAAAATTTAAAAATAAGGAGCTGAGGGTATAGCTCAGTGGTAAAGTTCACCTGGATTCAATCCTCAGTACCATAAAAAAATTGAAATTGAGGAAATGATGGGATGGAAGTAAACACCATAATAACAGAATTCTAGAACCAGAAAGAGTACATTCATTATATAGATTTTTCCCCTGGGGTAACAAGGATAATGACGAAAACATGATTGAAATAAAAATTTTCCACCCCTCACACTGTTACTATTTCTACTGTGTCATGATGGAAAGAGCTATTTTGAGAGAAATAAGACTACTAGTAAGCACATCAATATTTCCATGTACACTCATAAAATTCATTTTGATGTTGTTAGCTCAGGTGGAAAACAAGTTTATTCAGACTAAAAAATTGACATCAGACACTCATGTAGGGAGACTTTAGTTTGTGAGGCACTTTGAAGATAGAGTAGCTATTTTGTGAGTAGGTGATTTAACTTCAACTATAGTATTCAAAATATGAAACACTACATTGAATGATCAATGACTTCAAATCATTGTAAATTAGTTTAAGATCTTTATTTTACTCAGAGAGCGTGGGGAATGAGGAATTATGGCATATATTACATGATTAATCATATTTCCTTAAAACTACAGGAATATATTTTCATATATTAGTAAATAAAAATACTAAAATCATTTTTCTTTGAAGACCAACAATTCTATTTTAGGCTCTTAGGATTAAGTAACACCATGGTTTTCTTTTGGATATTATTCTACAGAATTGCAATATGAACAGACATTAGACTATTTATATATAGTGGTCCTAAAGTATTCCCTAAAATTTGAAACAAAAATTTCCTTGAAATGTTTTGGCTAAAACTAAATGATACATAATTAATTAATTACAACTGAGATTGTTGCTTAATTGGATGCAACTGGGATTTTACCACGATTGGCTCTGGTTGAATTTGTAAACAACAATTAATTATAGAGAACAATTAAGGGGGTAATTTTAAACTTTAAGAAAAAAATCATTCAATTGTGACTATTAAACTTTTGAATGATACTATGTGCACTGTCCCCAGGCAATGAAAAAACTGCCAAAATTCATAAAAGAAAATATCTACTCCAGAGATTTAAAAAAAAAAACTGGCATTCACAGGCCAGATATAGCTTTCAGATATGTTGGGACCTTTTGTTTTATTTATTTTTTATTTTATTTTTTTGGCATTACTGTGGACTAAACCCAGAAAAGAATCTAGCACATGAAAGGCTAATTTGTGCTCTGTCATGGAGCTATATCCCCAACTAGAATTAAATGGCAGCTTGAGGAATTTATCACAAAATTTTGGACTTACATCTTCTAAAAAACTCAGATTTGTCACATTGAGTCAACATTCCAACTTTACAACATTTTTTAATAATCATACTCCACAGAACCCAGGTATGCCCATTCTTACTAAGAATTGTTTGGAAAAGTTTGATAAGTGTGATAAGACATGAATTAAAATAAATATAAAGAGCCAGGTGTGGCGTTACATACCTGTATTCCCAGCAACTCAGGAAGCTGAGGCAGGACAATCACATATTTCAGAACAGTCTCCATAAATTAGTGAGACCCTAATCAATAAGGGAGACTGACTCCATATGTCAGAAATTTTAAAAAAATTTAAAATGCTAAGTATGTAGCTCAGTGGTAAAGTGCCCTTTGTTTCAACTCCCAGGATGAAACAAATTGATCAATTTAACATTCAGAAAGGAAATGAAATCACTTTTAAACTGGGTGCAGTGGTGCATGCCTATAATCCCAGCAGATTGGGAAGGCTAAGGCAGGAGGGTAGTGAGTAAACATATTTTAAAAAAAACACTTCCTAGTAGGAGATGAAACTCAACAAAAGTTCAAAGCCAGCCTCACCAACTAAAGGAGACCTATAGCAACTTAACAAGAACCTGTCTCAAAATAAAATATATACCTTTAAAAAGGGTTGAGGATGTGGCTTAGTAGTTAAGCACCACTGGGTTCAATCTGTGGTACCCAAAACCAATTACTGTTAATAAAGGACTTAATTTTCTACCTACAGAAACCTATCAATTATAAAATTACAAGAAAATTGTTAGTAAATAATTTTTGTTTCCCATGCAACAGATATACCTAATCTCATTTAGTCCCCACAATAATCCTATAAAGTAAATACTACTATCTCCTATGCACACATGAAGGAATTGAGGATTAGAAATTAAGCAACTTGCTTCAAGATCACTTAAGTGTCTGAGCCTAGATTCAAACTGCTTTATTCAAGGCATTTTGAATCTATATACTAAGGGCTCCTAAACTTCTATAGTATATGGCCTCAGAATCAATAAATGGGTTAGAATTAAAATAATATTTAGGCACTGCACAACAGTTCATTCAGATGTCTCTAGCTTCAACAGTATCAGCAAAACATATATCTAAGAATCCCCCTATTCTAGTCTCCTAACACACTCCACCCTTCCTACTGTCCATGTTCTAGATGAACTCCAGCTTCCAGTAGCAGCTAACACCTTTTTTTGTGTGGTAAGCTCTATATCAGTGGCCAACCATGAGTTCTCAGATCCTCTAAAATTAATCTGCCAATGTCAAAATTGACATCATCTGTATTGTATCAGGCTTTGTATCAGGCTTCCTACATAGATCTCTCTCTAGGCTTCTGTTTGAACCACAAATATGTGGCATGGAAGGGTATAAGCCACTTCTTCCATAAATTGGTAGAAAAGCACAGGGGTTCTGAGGGTCTCTTGAATATGGAAAACCAACAATGTAGCCAAATCTTCTTTCCAGACATATGGAAACTACCATTCTAAGTTGAGTGGGGTTGCTGAGGAGACCACAATGATGCTGAAAACAACCTGAACCAGGCCTTCTGGATCTGCATGCCCTGAATTCATTAGGTACACAGACAAAGTAAAAACAGTGTGATAAGGTACTTTCTAGGGCTGGGGCAATAGCTTAGGGGTGGAGCACTTGCCTCAAATGTGTGACGCACTGGTTTTGATAAATAAAAAATATGTTTTTAGTTGTAGATGGGCACGATACTTTTATTTTTTATTAAGTGTTAAAAAAAAAAAAAACACTTCCTAGTAGGAGGTGAAACTCAACAAGAAAAGGGTCGATCACCTAATCAACCTTTACAGAGTGGCAGGGTAGAGGCTTGGCTGATTGAGAACCTTTTGGCAAAAAGTTGGATACTTCAAAGTTCAGTGCTTTATGATGTTCCCCCATCCTAATTATAATAATCATAAGAAGACTCTTTTTTAACTACCCAGATCTCTCTGCCAGTCCATCAACCAAATGAGACCAGTAAAAATTCTTTTTTTCTGCTGCAAAACATAGTACAGATAACTTGCTGAATTTAAAATATATGTTAAATAGCTTTTCTAGTGTCCAGCAATAACCAATTAAAACAACATTAAGTGGTGGTAGGGGAAGAACTCTTTTAAAAAAAGAAAATGAAATACTGTACTAAATTAAGGGATATTTAATATTTACTAGTTTTTGGCTGCAAGCACCCATTTAATGTCTTGGAGACTTCATTTCCTTATCTCTATGGTAGAGATAGTAAATACCTACTACATAGGGGCTTTGTGAGGACTACAAACAACACATGTAAAGATCTAGCTCAGTCCTTAGCATGTAATAGGCACTATCTTTGGGGGTTCTGGAGAATTAAGACTATGGAGCAAATAACAATTTTAACAAGGGATATAAGAATCTTTGTAAAGAATATTTTAGTAAGGGTTATGAATGTGTAAATCAGTAATGAAGAAACATGATATACATAGCACAAAAATTGTACTCAAGGATGCAATGTAGGGATGGGGTTGTAGCTCACTGATAGAGTGCTTGCCAAGCATGTGTGAGGCACTGGGTTTGATTCTCAGCATTGTGTATAAATAAATTTTAAAAAATAAAGGTCCATTGACAACAAAAAAAAATTTAAAAATTCATCCTTTCTTTTTTTTTTTAAAGAGAAAGAGAGAAAGAGAGAATTTTAATATTTATTTTTTTAGTTCTCGGTGGACACAGCATTTTTGTTTGTATGTGGTGCTGAGGATGGAACCTGGGCCACATGCATGCCAGGCAAGCGCGCTACCACTTGAGCCACATCCCCAGCCCCTAAAAATTCATCCTTTCAATTAGTAATTCCAATTTTATGAATCTATCCTGAGACACTAATCCAAAATACATTCAAAGATAAAAGCACAGATATGTTAAATTGTGCTTTAGTTATATTAACAAAGAGGAAAGAAACCAAATATAAACTATTAAGTTAATTATATATATATATATCTACAAATTATACAGTTAGTAAGACATATAACAAACATTTTGGAGGGGATGCCATTTTTTTATTTGTTTTAATTAGTTATACCTGAAGCAGAATACACTATGATACATCATATATAATGGAGTATAATTTCTCATTGTTCAGGTTGTACATGATGTAGAATTACAACAGTCATATTGTTATATATGTACATAGGGTAATAATGTCTGATTTTCTGCTATCCTCTTTTAAATTTGTTTGTTCTAATCAGTTATACATTACAGAAGAAAGCTCTTCAGTTCATTGTACACAAATGAAGCAGAATTTTGACTTCTCTGGTAGTACCCAAAGTAGGGTCACAATATCCATGCAATCATACAGGTACCTAGGGTAATGATGTCCATCTCATTCCACCATCTTTCCTAACCCCATCCCCTCTCCTCCTCCCCTTTTCCCCATCCAAAGTTCTTTCCCTCATCCCATGCCCCACCCATTTTATGGATTAGCATCCACTTATCACAGAAAACATTCAGTCCCTGTTTTTTAGGGATTGGCTTACTTCACTTAGCATGATATTCTCCAACTCCATCCATTTACCCGCAAATGCCATAATTTTATTCTCTTTTAATGCTGAGTAATATTCTATTTTGTATGTATACCAGAGTTTCTTTATCCATTCATCCATTGAAGGGCATCTAGGTTGGTTCCACAGTTGGCTATTGTGAATTGTGCTGCTATAAACACTGATGTGACTGTGTCACTGCAGTATGCTGGCTTTAAGTCCTTTGGGTATAGAACAAGGTGTGGGATAGCTGGGTCAAATGGTGGTTCCATTCCAAGTATTTCAAGGATCTCCATATTACTTTCCAGATCGGTTGCACTGAGTTGCAGTCCCACCAGCAATGTATGAGTGTGCCTTTTCTCCCATATCCTTGCCAACACTTATTGTTCTTTGCCATCCTGACTGGAGTGAGATGAAATGTCAAGAGCAGTTTTGATTTGCATTTCTCTAGTTACTAGGGATGTTGACATTTTTTCATGTATTTGTTGATTGATTGTATATCTTCTTCTGAGAAGTGCCTGTTCAGCTCCTTAGCCCATTTATTGATGGGTTGTTTCTTTATTTGGTGTTAAGTTTCTTGAATTCTTTATATATCCTGGAGATTAGTGCTCTATCTGATGTGCATGTGGCAAAAATTTGCTCCCCAAATTGCTGAGGGGTAGACAAAAGATACAGCCACTTTGGTCTCTGTTCACCTCATTGATTATTTCTTTTGCTGAGAAGAAGGTTTTTAGTTTGAATCCATCCCATTTATTGATTCTTGATTTTATTTCTGGTGCTTTAGGAGTCGTGTTAAGGAAGTCAGAGCCTAATCTGACATGATGAAGATTTGGGCCTACTTTTTCTTCTATTAGGCATAGGGTCTCTGGCCTATTTCCTGAGTCCTTGATCCACTTTGAGTTGGTTTTTGTGCATGGTGAGAGATAGGGGTTTAGTTTCATTGTGCTTCATATGGAGTTCCAGTTTTCCTGGCACCATTTGTTGAAGAGGCTATCTTTTCTTCAATGTATGTTTTTGGTGTCTTTTCTAGTTTGAGGTAACTGTATTTATGTGGGTTTGTCTCTGTGTCTTTTATTCTATACCATTGGTCTACATGTCTATTTTGGTGCCAATACCATGCTGTTTTTGTTACCATGGCTTTGTAGTATAGCTTAAGGTCAGACATCATCATGATGCCTCCTGCTTCAGTCTTCTTGCTAAGGATTGCTTTGGCTATTCTTTTGGCTATTCTTTTGGTCTCTTATTTTTCCAAATGAATTTCATGAGTACTTTTTCTATATCTTACCCCGGGATGTCATTTTTTGATTCTGGGGATTGAACCTAGGGCTTTGTGAGTGTCAAACACTCTACTAAATAGCTATACTACGAGTACTTGCTATTTTCATTGGAAGATAAAAAAATCTGATCAGTTTCTCCTTATTTGAAGTATATGTATACATATTTTTGAGCTGATTTCAGAATCTTTCTTTTACTCTCTGAATATATAAGTTTGAGAAATGCTTATCTCTGATCATCCATAATACACCAAATACAGATATATATATATATATATATATATATATATATATATATATATATATATATATATATCCCCCTAAGGAAACACAGTAGTTTTTTGTATATTCTGGCCCTCCACCTTAGCACAAAGGAGCCCTAACCTACCGTTTTCTCTAAAAATTTTCCTATTCGGCACATTAGATATACATGGAATCATATACTATGTGTCCTTTGTGACTGGCTTCTTTCACTTAGTATAATATTTTCAAGGTCCATATATCTTGTAGAATGTATCTGTACTTCATTCCTTTTCTTGTTTAAATAATATTCACTTGTATGAGTTTACCATATCCTGTTTACCTAATCACCAGTTGACAGACATTGGGATTGTTTCTACTTTGGTCTATTATGGGTGATATGGCTGTAAACTTTTGTGTACAACTTTTTGCTGAACTTAAGTTTTCAATTCTCTTGAGTGTTGGCAACTATTTAACTTTTTGAGGAACTGAGAAATAGTTTTCCAAAGTGGCTGTATCTTTTGTCTATCCCTCCAGCAATATGTGAGTTTTCCAATGTCTCTGAATAGTCACCAATATTTATCAGTGTCTTTTTTTTATAACCATTCTAGTGGGTGGAAAGTGATATTTCATTGTGATTTTAATATGTATTTACCTAATGACTAATGACACTGAGCAACTTTTCATGTGACTATTGATCTTTTAGTTATGTTCTTTGGAAAATATTTATTCAAATACTTTGTCCACGTTAAAATTGTTTCGTTTATCTTTTTCTTGTTGTGATGTAAGCAAGTGTTCTTTACATATGAATAAATAGCTGAATACATATAATAATGTATTTTCTGTGGTGTATGTTGGAAAGTGGCTAGTAAGGGAAACAGGATATGAAAAAGGCTATGAAAGCAAACACTTTTGTCTAGCTTTAATGCATTAAATAATGACCAACTTTGGAAACTAATGATACTCTCTTTTAAGTAATGACAAAATCAAGTTTAATAATCAAGATTCATTAATATCAGTGTTACTCCATGTTCTTTAGAGTCTTTTTCTAGTAGTTCTTTTCCTGTGTGCTTCAACTGTATAAAAATTTATACCCAGATATTCATAATCTCAGACTGTATGATGTGAAAACTATATTATACTTACAGCTGTCCTCTACCCAAAGGACAGAAGTTTTGTTTCAGTTCATCTTTGTTAGTTGGCTTTCCTAAATAAATATTGTACTTCAGTACTTTATTGTTGTAATGATTTATAAGGGAGCATGACAAATTGAAATTTTTTAAAAAAATATTTTAACTAATTTCTGCAGTATATTCCTTCTTTCTCTACATTCACTGCATTTTATTACTGCTTAGTATTTTACTACCTACAGATCTGTTTACAGAACCTAAATTTAAATGAAACAGAACCCCTTAAATCAATCAATCATAGACATTAGCATTACTAACACACTTACTGATTGAATAATTGAGGATACTTAAATCTCAGATGGGCACTGAGTACCACCTGTGTAGGGAGATCATCCATAATTAGGCTATGTTCCTTGAAAGATTATTCTCTTACCCAAAGCCTCCACATATTTCTGGAGGCAGGGGATGGCAGGCAATAATGCTTTAATCATGCTGAATGTCTTCAGGAAATATCTATACTTTGTGGTTTACTCACAAACTTATTCTCTTTCCTTAGGCCATTCCAAGATTTTATGCTTTTGAGGTTAGGGGAATAATTTCAATCATGTATGCCACCATAACCACAATCAATTTTAGAACATTTCATCATTCCCCCAAACGCCCCCACACCCTATCTCCTCTCAGGAAAACATTCCCCATTTTCCTGCAACCCTCCAAGCTCCAGGCAACCAAAAAGTTACTTCCTGTCTCAATCAATAAATGACCTATTCTGGACAAGTCATATATATGGAACCATACAATATGTGGTGTTTTGTGAATGAATTCTTTCATTTAGCCAATTTTCAAAGTTTATTCCATGTTTATAGCATGTATCAATACTTCTTCCCTCTTAATTGAAGAATATGATTTCATTCTGTAAGTATACTACATTATGTTGATCTATTTATCAGTTGATGTAAATTTCAGTTGTTTCTACTTTTGGTTATTATAAATAATGCTTCTAAGAACATTGGTTAACATTTATGGACATATGTTTTCAATTCCCTTGGGTATGTATTCAGCAGTGGAATTGCTGGGTAGTTCTATGTTTATATTTTTGAGCAACTGCCAGTTTTGTAAAACTGCTGCATGATTTTACATTCCCAATAGCAGTGTTTGAGGAGTTCACTTTCTCCATATCCTCACCTGCAGTCATTATTAACTATTTAATTCATAACCATATCCACATGGCTATAAAGTAGTTTTGATTTGCATTTTCATTTTGGTTAAAGATGTTGAAGATCTTTTCATTTATTTATTTGAATTATTTGTCTATTTTCAAATTTTTATATTTACCTTTTTATTTTGGAGGGTTCTTGATGTATGATTTGCAAATATTTTTCTTGCTATGTAGATTTTATTTACAATTTCTTGGTAGTGTCCTTTGATGCACAAAATTTTTTGATTGTGATGAAATGCAATTTACACATATTTTTTGTTTTTGTCTTTTTGTCTGAGTTTTTGTTGTCTTATCTCTGAAATTATTGCCCAATTTTAAATCATGAAATTTATGTTTTCTCCTAATAGTTTAATTATTTTTTAAAGAGAGAGGGAGAGAGAGATAGAGAGAATTTTAATATTTATTTTTTAGTTTTTGGCGGACACAACATCTTTGTTTATATGTGGTGCTGAGGATCGAACCTGGGCCGCACGCATGCCAGGCCAGCACGCTACCGCTGGAGCCACATCCCCAGCCCCCAATAGTTTAATTATTTTACCTCTTACATTTATGTCTTTAATCTATTTTGAGTTCATTTTTGTATGTGGTATAAGATAATGTTCTAGATTCATACTTGTCAATATGAATATCCAGTTATCATAGCACTAATTGTTGAAGAGACTATTGTTTTCCCTATTGAATTATCTTGACACTCTTGTCAAAAATCAAGCTACAGAAAATATGAGGGTTTACTTCAAACCATTGAACTGTGTGTTCTTATATCAGTACCATACTGTCTTGACTATTTGTAACTTTGTAATAAGTTTTGCAAGCAAGAAGTGAATCATCCAATTTTGATCTTTTTCAAGTATTTTATGGTGATTTTAGTCCTTTTCATTTCTAGATGAATTTTAGTCTCAATTGGCTAATTTCTGAAATAAAAACAAACAAAACCAAACCTGGGATTTTGATAGGGATTATATTAAATCTGCAGACCAATTTAAAAAAAAAATATTGCCATCCTAATAGTGAGTCTTCTGATACATAAACACTGACATGTCTTTCCATTTATGAAGGTCATATTTAACTACTTTGAACAATATTTGGTAGTTTTAGTGTCCAAGTCCTCAATTTTTTTGGTTCAATTTATTCCCAAGTATTTTATTCTTTTTAATGCTATTGTAAATGCACTTGTTTCTTCAATTATGTTTTCAGATTTTTTACTGAAAATATACAAAAATACAATTGACTTTTTGTACATTGATCTTTTATCCTGCAAGTTCGCAGAACTCATTATTTCTAATTGTTTTTTAGTGTATCCTTTCATATTTCCTATATACAAGATCATGCTCACCTATAAATAGTTTTACTTCGTCCATTCTAAAGTGAATGGCTTTTATTTCATTTTGTTTTTCAATTGTCCTTGCTAGAATCTGCAGTAAAAAGTTTTACAGACATGATGAAGAGACATTCTTGTTTGTCCCTGATCTCTAAGGGCAGATAAAACTAAGACCTTCTTTTCCCCATTAAGTATTATATAGCTGTAGGGTATTTAATAAATGTCCTGTATCAGGCTGAAGAATTTTTTTTATTCTTAGTTTGTTGAGTGACTTGTTTTATCATGAAGTTGTGTGGGATTTGTCAGATGATTTTTCTGCAAGTATTCAAATGATCATGTGGTTTTTATCCTATATTTTAGTGTTATGATGTATTACATTAATTGTTTTTCACATTTTAAAATTACCTTGCATTCCTGTGACAAATCGTGATTACTCATGATTTGTAATCCATTTTATGTGTTTGAATTTAGATTACTAGTATTTTGTTGAGCATTTTTGGCCTTTTTGTTTTTGGTACTGGGGATTGAGCCCATTGGCCCTTTACCACTGAGATACATCTTCAGTCCCTTTTATTTTTTATTTTGAGACAGGGTCTCAGCATCAGCCTCCCAAGTTGCTAGGATTACAGGCATGTGGCGCCTGTGCCCAGCTTTGTAGTGTTTTTTTTGCATCTTTATTCATAAGAAATAGTCTATAGAATTATTTTCTTATGATTTTTGTCTGCTTTTTTCCATTGGTTCATTATACTTATATATTGTAGTATTCGCACATAATTTGATCAATTTCATTCCCTAGTGTCTTCCCTTTTCTTCCACACCTAAATCCATTGATCTCCTTGCTCTACTCTACTGAGCTCCCTACTATTTTTATTATTTTTTAGTACACTAAAATTGATATAAAGTTAATATGACCTCATAAAATGAGTTAGGGATCATTCACATCATCATTTGTTTTGTAAGAGTTTGCTAAGAATTCTTTAAATGTTTGCTAGAATTCACCAGTGAATCTAAATGGGCATAGGTGTTACTGGGATTATTATTATTTTTTTGATAGCTAAATCAATCTCTTTAATTGTATAAGTTTATTCAGTATTTTTCTTTTTTTCAAAATTTAAATGGTGTTTCTTTATTGTCAGGTAATAGTGTATTCAAGTTAAGAAAACTTTTTTTTTTTTAATAAAAGTAGCTTAAACTAATTTAGAAAAACTGGAAAAATATAAAGTGGAACGTAAAAATCCACTACACCAAGCTATTCACATTGACATTTTTGTGCATTCCTGTGTAATCTTTCTTTCTTTCTTTTTTTTTTGGTACCAGAGATTGAACCAAGGGGTACTTAAACACTGAGTCACATCCCCAGCTCCTTGTATATTTATTTAGAGACAGGGTCTCACTGAGTTGCTCAGGGCTTAGCTAAATTGCTGAGGCTTGCTCATGAACTCTTGATCCTCCTGCCTCTGCCTCCCCAGCCTCTGGGATTGCAGACATGTACCCAGAACCAATCAGGCAGCACTGAACCTTCTGAATTCAGTTGTTTCCAGCTCAAAGAGTAACTTCATTTAGTATTTCTTATAATTATGGTAGCAAAAAAATTGATTCAGTTTTTATTTATCTAGGAATGTCTTTTTTCATCTCCATTTTGAGGGGGTACTGTGGATTTAATACAGGGGTGCTTTATCATTGAACGACATCCCCCAGCCCTCTTTCTTTCTTTCTTTCTCTCTCTCTCTCTCTCTCTCTCTCTCTCTCTCTCTCTCTCTCTCTCTCTTTCTTTCTTTCTTTCTTTCGAGTCAGGGTTTCACTTAGGATCTCACTAAGTTCCTTAGGGCCTTGCTAAATTGCTGAGACTGGTTAAGAACTTGTGATCCTCCTGCCTCAGTCTTCCAAGCTGCTGGAATTACCAGTTTGTGCCACTGCACTGGACATCCTCACTTCCATTTTTAAAGTTATCTTTGCTGAAAATAGCATTTTTGTTTGATGTGTTCATTCTTTGGTCACATTAAATATGTCACCCTACTGCCTTCTGTTCTCCATAGTTTTTGATAGGAATTCAGCTGTAATGTTTCCCTAAAAGTGAGGAGTCATTTTTTTCTTGCTGCTTTCAAATTTTCTTTGACTTTCAGCATTTTAATATAGTATGTATGTTTTATGGGTCTCTGCATTTATCCTATTTGCAGATCACTGAGCTTCCTGTATTATATAAGTTTATGGGTTTTCAACAAATTTAGAAAGGTTTCAGACGTTACTTCTTTGAATAATTTTTTTTTCTGCTTCCTTCTTGCTCTTCCTTCTAAGACTTCTAAATAACATATATATTAGTATATTTAATGTTGACCCACATTTATCTAAAGCTCACTTCATTTTTTCTTTTTCATATTTCATCACTTTTTTCTGTTTTTCAGAGTTCATAATCTATATCAATTTAATGACCAATTTGTAAATACTTTTTATTATTTCTTTTTATTTTTTTTTGGTATTGAGGATTGTGTTGGGAAAAGGTATAATGGCAGCTACACCCCCCAAAAAAAAACCCAACATGGCGCTTGAGGAGCTTCTCTTCCTGCCTCTCCCTTTCCTGCCGGCGCCAAAACTCCTGCTGGTGCCCATTTCAAATCTCGCTGGCAGGAAACCTTAGCGCCAATAAGAACTAATTTCGTGGGCTCCGGAACTGACATCTGGAGGAACTTACCAATAAACGAGTGACCCGTCATTTACCTAAGCCCTGCCATCTCTCCTTAGATCTATATAAGCCCACAGCCTTTTGTAATAAAGTGGAACTCTCCCTGCAAAGTGTCTTGCGTGGAGGAGTTCTTTCAGATTGAACTCAGAGGCACTCTACCACTGAGACACGACACACCCCCGTGAATTTTTATTTTGAGACAGGGTCCCACTAAATTGCTTAAGATGACCTCTAACTCATGATCCTCCTGCCTCAGCCTCCAGAGCTGCTGGGATTGATTTCAGGTGTGTGCCATGGCCCCTGCCTTTCCTTTACATTTTTTATTTTTATTTTTTGGGTACTACTGGGGATTGAACTCAGGGGAACATGGCCACTGAGCCACATCCCCAGCACTATTTTGTATTTTATTTAAAAACGGAGTATCACCGAGTTGCTTAGCACTTCGATTTTGCTGAAGCTGGCTTTGAACTCATGATTGTCTCAGCCTCCCCAGCTGATGGGATTCTACGCCCACCTTCCTTTACTTTTTTTTTAATATTCATTTTTTTAGTGGTAGTTGTCATCACCTTTATTTTATTTAATCAGTTTTCTTTATTTCTTGGAACACATTTATAATGGCTACTTTGAAGACTTAATTAATTAAATCTGATGTGCTCATTTTCACAGGCAGTTTCTGCTCCTTGCTTGTTTCTAGCATATGGTTTATACTTTCCTGTTTCTTGTCATGTCTCATAATTTTTTATTGGAAACTGGGTACTTTAGAAAATATATTGTAGCAGCCCTGAGTACTAGTTCCAGCTACTCCTGGTCTTTTTATTGTTATGTGCTTGCTAATTCATTGTGTAAAGCCACTGATGTTGCTCCTCAGTGGGTGCAGTCTTGAGTATGCACATAATCATCCTTGAACTATACTGGTTTGTGTCGGCTCTCTTTGTTTTGGGGGATTTTTTTCCTCTGACCATTTTCAGCTCTTAAACCCCACTACCACTAGTTGTCTGCTGATTGATTGCCCTATTGTCTCCAACAATGCCCTGGGGGATAAATTGCTTCAGACAGAGCCAGTCAAATTTGGGTTCCTTTGAAAGGATATTTCTCTAGGTCAATGTTTTGAGATTTGGTCTGGCTCCTGGAGGGCTCTTCCCAGGTGTCTAGCAAATTAGCTGGCCTACAGTTTAGCCTAAGACTCCAATGAATCAATCAATTTCCTCCCAGCTGCCTTTTATCACAACCATCTTTGTTTTCTAAAGCATTCATAGGCTTGAATTTCTCCACACTGGGTTGCAAATAAAGTCATTTCCTTTGAGCACAAATTTGGAGCTTGCTCTTGCAAGGTCTGCATTTTCACTAGAGCAAAATCTCTGAGGCACAAATCTGGTAATAAGGGCTGGGTCACAGCTGATTTCTCTTTGATATTCCTACTTTAAAAGATGCCTGTTTGCAAGAGGAAGTGGGAAGTAGCCCTAGGTCATTTGGCTTGCTTCTCTTTATCATGACTATTGCTCCTCAATTAAAGTCCGTGGCATTTGAGGCTCCACTATACTCGTGGCACCACATCCAACTTGTAGTTTTGTGCCATGTATACAGCTGAGTAGAAGGTAACTACCACCTAGTGTCTACACTGGAGAAGCATTTAGCCTCAATAACAAGGAATCAGGGGAAACATTAGAAATGCTATTGTCCTGCCCCTTCCAGGAAGGGAGTTACCCTCCACCAGGGAATTAGGTGTCCTCCATTCTTGCCTATTTTGGTTTGGAGCCAAATTTCCCTTTACACTGGGCTTGGGAGAGCAGGCTTGGGACAGATTGAGTCTTAGTTCAAGTACCACTGACTTTATCAGTTCTTAAGAGTTTTTACATTTTCTTGAATGATTTTATTTTTCATTTGCTTTATGTCATTAGGACAATTTCCAGAGACTTTAGATGGTTGTTTGTATTTTCATCAATTTCATATGGGAGCTTGTCCACAAAACTCATGCTGTCAGGTGGAAGTGGTATGTTTCCACTCAAATGTAATGTTACTATTAATTAGATGAATTTACATTTCCCATTTCAATTCTGTTTTCTATATATCTCATGTATTTTTGTTCTATTTCTCCTTTCCTGCTTTCTTTTGCATTAAGTATTTTGCAGTGCAATTTATAATGATAGTTTCACTATATTTTCTGGGCTTTTTTCAGTAGTTGCTTTTGTGCTTACTATATAACTCTTAGCTTATCAGAATATACTTTACTTTCACACTAATTAGTTCTTATGAATTATACAAATGTTACTTTTAAACAGTCCTACTCCCTTGTCCCCCTTTTCCTATTATTGTTAAGCATTTTAAACCTAAGAAGTATGTTTAAAATATTAACATTACAATGTATGCATTTTTTAATTATTCTATACAATTTAGTTTTCTTAAAGAAGCTGAGATTAGGAAACAATAAAAACTGCCAATTGCCAATTTCCAGGAGTCACCAGAAGCTGGAAGAGTCAAAGATGGATTATCATTGAGAGCTTTCAGAGGTAGCATGGCTCTTATTTTGGATTTTGGGCCTCCACAACTGTGGGAGAACAAATTTCTGTTGTTAGAAGCCATCCAGTTCATAATGATTTATGGCAGCCCTAGGAAACTAATACACCTACCTAGTAAACATTCTAGAATATTTTCTTTGTAAATCCATTTTTTGGCTATAGTTTTATGAAGTTTTCACTCTCTTCCCAATTAAAACTTTGGTCCCACAGTTAAAACTATTGATTCAAAATGTTATAAAATCTTTAAAGTATTATCTCCAATTAATTAGCATTAATTCTGAACAACAGACAAATGCATTTTCAGTGAACATACACATTCCAATAACTTCTTTATGTATTTCATTATAGCCAGGAGAACAGCATATAATTTATGCCATTTTCATCAACAAGTTGCTTATCATCTCCAAATTCAGCCTCACTTCTCTGCGATAAAGCATCTGGGTCATTTAAATATTTTTTTCTTTTGTTATCTGGCATCAACACTTTATCAGTAAAAGATGCTGGAAAGATAGTGCAGGAGATTTTGCTTTCTGCTTCTGATGTGCTCAATGGATAGACTGCTCCTTAAAGATGTACAACTTCTTTTTTTTTTTTTTTTTGCCTGGCTTCTGTGATGCAGTTTCAGCAGGAACAAGCAACTTCCCCTGGTATCCTCTCTCTGGTTGGTTTTGTAGTAAAGTGCCTCTGGTGAGACTTCCCTGTGAATGTCTTTCTCAGGAGCCCTAGAAGATTGATTCTAGAGGATGAGTTTCTAGCAAGTTCCAGTGGGCCAAATTTCAGTAATTTTCAGAGTTTGGAGTGTTAGCAATTTCTGCCTGCAAGGCATCGCAGCATTTTTCCTGCCATTGGGTGAGCAAGCCTGTCAGCCGCATCTTCAACAAAATCTGAAGCTTAGCTCTGGTTGTAGGGCTGGGGTGGAGGGTGTTCTATATAAGTTCTAGGTGGTACTGGCTATATCCATTTTATCTCCTATGTCTACTATATATCTTGTAGTCTATATTCTCTGGAGTTCTTTTTAGTCCTTACTAGATAATACCTCCTTACTCCAATCTTCTGTTATTATTCTTCACCTTAAATTTTTGTTCTAATTATTGTATGCTTTTTCTCTCTTTTCTCTACTTATATAGAAGTAATTATTGAAACAACAGTGCCACATAAATTTTGAAATTGAACATAAACATATTCTCACATGACTTTTACAAAAATTCTTGTGAAGCATGGAAAATAGTATTCATTACTCACACTTTACAGGTGAGGAATAAGGTTCACAGAATGTTAGGGGTCCAAAGTCATAAAGTCATTTTTATTATCTGTATAATAGGGTAATTTTCTAACCTACTCCTAGGGTCACTGTAAAGATTAAATGAAGTAAAAGAATGTAAAGTACTTAGTACATTGTAGCGGTTTGATAAACTATTATATTTGAATGATAAAAATTATTCACTCTGGTATTTTGCTAAATCACTTGTAAGATTTGTCTAGGTCTTATATCTTTTCATTATCTAATTTTTTGTTAATGGTGTTTGTTTTGTCAAGTACCATAGCAAAGCAAAGATAAATCCATCAATTTAAAATTACCATATATTTACTGCTGAGGGAAAAAATGGGGGGGGGTGGATGGGGGGGAGAGGGAGGGAGCTGGGGGAGAGGGAGGGGGGGAGAGGGAGGGAAGGAGAGAGAGGGCACTTATAGAAGCAAGCTAGTCAATTTGAATAAAGTTCATGTCAATTTAATGGAATTCTAGACCCGCTGTGGTCAATGCCTGAATTATAAGTGAGGAAATCAAATTCCTAATAACACCCTAAATTTAGGTGAAATTTCAAATTTGGACATTTCAACATAATAACAACATTTACAACTCCAACAACATTTCTAGCCTCATCGGGTTCAGCTTTTATTAATTATATTAGTTAAAGGTGGGGTGAGAACAGGATGTAAGTGAAGTAGGAACAGAGAGACCTAGTTTACTGTGTCAATTATTACACAAACACTTTGATCAAAAGACAGTGTGTACTAAGAGTGGGGGTTACATATTAAATAACAAATGCAGTCCCAAATCTGTGGAAAACTACCTTGCATATACAGATTTCCATAACTAGGCCATACTTAAAAAAAAAATCCTTAAGTAGTCGGATAATGTTTGAAAACACGATTAAAAACTATCCAATAGGAATGGGACAGATATAGCTTATGTTAAACTTTCAGAAGGAGTAAAATGCTTCATGGCTGACAGAAAATTTCTCAAGCAATCTTTTTCAGAATCGGGGGACATTTTAAGTAGTCTTGTAACAATTTTAGCACCACACTCGGGACCGGTAAGTACAGCATTTTCAATTGGTACAAAAATCATGTTTTCTTCTCTCAATCATAATGCCCCTTATGGGCTAGCCTCCTGTTGGTGGGGGAGGGAGAAAAACAAAACCGCTTAGGTGCCCCATGAAGGCAACTGAGTCTAGGCAGCCCCCCACAAGTTCTTCACCACCCAAGCAGGAAGAATTCTCTGCCGGAAAGGGCCCAACTGCCCTCACAGGAATGGCAAGCGAGTCCAGAGCTCGCGGACGCCAACGCCACCACAGAGTTCTACGGCGGTTGCCAGAGCGTCGGTTGTCAGCACCTCCTTCTCCTTTCTAGAGCCGTAGCTAGGCAACCCTCAGTCCTCTGGAAGAGCTAAAGTCAGGCGTTTGCGTTAGTGCCTCTGGCGGCGACCAGCGAGTGCTGCAGGCTTGTTCCAACGTTTTTACCCTCCCCTCTCTCCACCCCCTTTGCCCCCGCCCACCCCTCCGTGACTTCGGCTCCTCCCTCCTCTTCTCTCTCCCTCTCCTTCCTCCTCCGCCTCCTCAGCTCTTGGGCTAGAATATCTATGGGTCGAAACGTGATGCGATGAATTCGAGAGAGACCGAAACTGGGACGAGGAGTGCGGCGGAAGCGGCGGGACTCCCGGGTATGGGGGCTTCACCACAATAGAGGCAGCGCCCCCACCCGCCCCCGCCAACCCCTCCGAAGCGAGCCCCCCAAACCCCCTCGGGAAAAGGATGGCGGCGGCACCTACTCAGATCGAAGCCGGTGGGTAGCTGTGTCCAGAGGCTAAGGGGATGGGGGCTTAGCGCGATGGCTGTCAGTTTCTTTTGAAAAAGCTTCTATTTCTCTTCTTTACCTTCCTCTCAACCTCTTTTCCCCCCCTCTTCCTCAGAGCTGTATTACCTGATCGCTAGGTTCTTGCAGTCCGGACCCTGCAACAAATCCGCTCAGGTGAGAGGGAGAAGATGATCCGGGAGTCGTGGGGAATGGTTCCTGTGGGGGAAATTGAGGCAGCGGGGTGAGAGCAGTTGCGTTGAGGGTGAGGGAAAGGCCGGCCTTGACTAGTCCTACCGTCAGTGGCTGGGTTCTAAGTGGAAAAGGAGGAATGGGTTGGTGATTTGAGCTGCTCCTTATATCCGTGTTTCCCTTTTGCTCAGGTGCTAGTGCAGGAGCTCGAGGAGCATCAGGTAAGGAGCCCCTTCGGGAAGGGGTGGGGAGGGCTGGGGTGAGACTGTAGGAAGGGGAGGGCAAGTCCTAGGCGGAGGGCAGGCGTCAGGAGGGAGGCTTCTATATGGGCACCCATAGCTGTTATCACAAGGGTGAACCGGTTTCTTCTCTCAAAGGGGGTGGCCAATGATGCTGGGGTCTTAACTCGCCCCCTCTTTATGTCTTTGGGAGTCGGTTTTACAGGATATACCACCCCTCGGCCTTCCCCCCACCCCTGCACACACACACCCGTCTACCTTTGAGGTAGTAGCTACTGGGACAAGAGAAATAAAGACACCAAGGGTCGAGGACCTGGGTCCAGTTGATGGGGAGTGGAGGCTTCGCCTTCATCGTTTGCCCCCCCCCCCCCCGCTTTCTTTTCCTCTGGCCCCCAGCTGATTCCGCGCCGCTTAGACTGGGAGGGGAAAGAGCACCGAAGAAGCTTCGAGGATCTGGTGAGTAAAGTTTTCATTTCAACTTAATCCAACTCTTTCTCCACTCCCTCCCCACCTTGTACCCCCAACCCTCCCCTGACCCCTCATCCTACGGCGCTCCAGAGCTTGTTGCCTAGCCTAAGGACGACTGCCCCTTCCCCCTCCCCCGCGAGTCGGAGAAAAGGGTACCTAGCCTTCTCTTCGGCCTCGCTTGTTTCTACCCCAAAACTTTGAAGAATGTGAGTTGATTATTAGAGATGCCCTGTTGTGGATTATGAATGTTACAAACATCAGGGAAGGCCCATTGTAGGGGGAAAAGGGAGAGAAACCAGGGGGTTATCTTGGGGCACGTACCAAGGACTGACGCTAGCCAATGACAGCGTTGGTAACAGCCCGGAGTTCCGGATTAGTGGAAGAAAACTGGTTTCTGGTTGGTCCTGGCTTGAAATACGGGAACTAAGGCCAGGCTTGGTCTTTTTTTTTTTTTTTTTTTTTTTTTTTTTGAGGGGGGAGAAGGGGCTCAGAAGGGGAGTTGACGGACCCCGGACTAGGAGAAACGACACAATTAAAAATAATAAGGAGCATCGAGTGATTCCAAAATTTGCCGGGTTTAGATAATAGGCTACCGAATAAAAAGCATATTGTTGTATATCTCAGATCATAGAAAATAGCTCATTAAATCTTCAGTAAATCACATTTATACATATGCATTTTCACGAAATAAAAACTGTGGATTATGACCTTTTTGAGAATTGGTGAAATATGATTTTGGGATTACAAGGAGATAACAATGGGCATATTTAAAAATATACTCTATTAAAGGACCAAAGGCATTGAATTGACTGTTGTATCTCCTACAAATATAGTACCTACTGTAAATGCACCTTCTGCTCAGCATTGACACAAAAACATGGTCCTTTTTATTTTGGAGAGGAAGTTCTGTATTAATCATAGGCATAGTGAATTGTAAGGTAATGAAACAAGAAAGGGGTGCTGTTACTGAAATCTAAATTCAGCTATCTTTCCATCAAATAAGATCCAAATGAGGAAAATCAGGCAAAGTTAAAGAAAGTTGGAGCATTAAATATAAACAAGATGGTTTAAAATATGCTTTTAATAGAACAATATTAAATTACTTGTTTATTTTGATATTTCTTTGTATTGTTTTGCAAGTGAGTTCATGTTATTAATTATTATACAGTCTACTCATTAAATATTTTTTTATTTTGCAAATTACGAAAGGTGATATAAGAATCATTACAAGGGTAAACTAGACATCTGTACTATTAATGGTAATAATTTCTCAGCAGTATAAAATTATTTTTGAAAAACTATGTATTACCAGGTTATTTATAGTCAGGTTCTTTGTTGGGCTTAAGTTCAGCCTGTCCATCGAAAGGCAAAAACAACAGTGCCTACTAATATATGTTTTAACATATAATTACCAATACTGCTTTAAAAACAGTTTTAAAGTTGAAGTGTATTGAAAATGTTTTCCTTTACCTTTATGCCTCTTACAGTCTGTATGTGTATACAGGTTAGTCTTTTTTAAGCAAGTGGAAAAGGAGACTTAAAAATATTTTTTTAAAAATTAACTTGATGGCTTATTTAAGTAAAAAAGTCAGCTTACTAGATATTTCCTTTTGTATATTGTAAAGGCAAAGTTTTACATAATTGTAACCAATATTCATTTCATGCTTTATATTTCTCTGTATATTTTATGCTTTATATTTTTTGCACATACTTAACCTGTGTAATTAAATAGTCATCATTTTTTAAATGGTAAGAGAAAATTCAGGTTGTATTTAAGATGTTATATTTTGATCCCATCTTCCAGTTGAGCATTTGTTGCTTCCACTTTTTGATCCCATCTTCCAGTTGAGCATTTGTTGCTTCTACTTTTTCACTTATGTTTTTTCCTGGCTAGGTGTTTTTTTTTTCTGCACCCTGCTTCCCTTGAGTTATTTTCGTAGACTTTAAAGTGGATTTATCAGGTCAAGGGGCTTATCAGTTTAAAATGCTTTTGTCATATGTTATAAGATTAATCTACGGAAGACTGTAACTGCACTAATTTTTAAAGTCCACTTTTAGCAACTTAATGTGAGTTTTCATTATGATTTTTTAGTCTTTTGGTGGCTTTAGTAGGTGATAATGGACCCTAGTTGATTTAAATGACCTTATTTTTATTATGAGTGAGGCTTAACCTTCAACCAATTATTTTGAATTCTTGTTAACCCATTTATAAAGGATATACTTTAACCTTGATTTTTTTTTTTACATTTTGTATTTTTTATTTACTGATTCTTTTTTATTTTAATATTTCCTTATGCTTTTTTTCTGTGTTAGGGATTGATTGCCAGGACCTTGCACAAGCTAAGCAAGTGTTCTACCATTTGAGCTACTCTACCAGCCCTTCTTTATACATTGTTTTTTCTGTACTAGGCATTGAACCTGGGGGTTCATACATGCTAGGAAAGCACTGAGATACATCTCTAGCCATTTTTTCATTTGAGACAGTTTGTCCAGGCTGACCTGGAACTTGTAATACTCCTACCTCAACTTCCCTAATAGCTACAATTATATGTGTCCTTTACCACACCTACTCTCCTTAATACATTGTTAAAAATTTATATACACAGATAATTTTGCTATTATTATTTGAACATTATGTATACTTTTTGTGTTTCATGAAATTTGTATATCATACTTTTAGATATTTTTTCATACTTAGATGCAGATTTTCAAGGGATATTACTTTTTGATATTCTGTCTTAAATCTGTTCTCTATCTGTGAATTTCTTTGTAAAGAAATAAGGGGCAGGGGCTGGGGATGTGGCTCAAGTGGTAGCACGCTAGCCTGGCATGCGTGCAGCCCGGATTCCATCCTCAGCACCACATACAAACAAAGATGTTGTGACCGCCGAAAACAAACAAACAAAAATATTAAAAAAAAATTCTCTCTCTCTCTCTCTCTCTCTCTCTCTCTCTCTCTCTCTTAAAAAAAAGAAATAAGGGGCAGGGTTGAGTGAGAATTTGAACAGAAGGAACAGAAGTACAGTGGCTAAGAACTGTGTGTGCATTATTAATTGCTAGATTCATCAGTTGTAGATTAAAATTAGTACATATCTGACCTCTACATTTGAGTGGCTTCATTGTGCAAAAGATGGATTATTTTTTCTTGGTCAATATTTTTAAAAGTGCCGTTATTAGAGCAATGAATTTATAGAGTGTGGTCTTTAATTTAGCTACATGTTTTGTATTGAAATTTAGGGCTCAGTATTAATAAATAGCATAATTTTGATATATATGGCTCATTAAATTATATAGCAATACTTCAAACTTAAGGAATACTTGGGTATGAAAAGGAAAGAATAAAAATTCATAATGAAGTGGTGAAAGTTTGTAAACAGGGATATCAACATTTGATCAGAATTGTATAACTATATGTACTTCATATATAAAACAAAAACCTTGCCTGTCTGTTCATATTATATACTTTGAATTCATTGCAGTCTTAGCTTGATTAATCCAGAAAACTATTAAGGAAAGAATAAATTTTGCATCTTCAACTCTAAATTACTACTTTTACTATTACCTCTCCCAGGGGACCCCCCCCCCACTTTTTAAAAAAAATTCATTTGATGCATTTTTTACTCCTAATTTGGAATAAAAGGGAAGGTAATTTTTTGTTAAAGTTACCAGTAGGTATGTATTGACATATCTAGATCAGAAGTACCTTTAAAAAAATTGAGTCTGTACATAAAATGTTTGGAAGTTCATATTGAACTAAGTTTTGTGAATATGGCATTCAAAATAAAGCAATCTAAATTAGTTTTCCAGCATTTTAAGTAATGGTGGAGAGTTTTGAAATTGTGATTGTGACTGAAGTTTGATTTGGGCATTTTTCCTTATTTTCTGTTTTCTAGTTGGCTGTTATTGACAATAGATTTGCTGCTTGCAATTTATTCTAAGGTTATAATTTAAATAATTGCAAATGTCCTTTCATTTTTGATGATCCTGGTGAATTGTTGGCATCAAGGATGTGTCTGTCTGTCTCTGTGTTGTGTATCTTTAAATAGTTTTTGTTAATATTAAATTTTATATATTGAAATTATGGTTTAGAAACTTTTAATAAGACATGGCTTAATATTTTTGAGCCATTTTAAGAGTCTTCCCATCATAAGACTTAGCCAAAGATATAATTATCTTCAGGTGTGTTACATGTTTTTACATTTGTTCAAGATTTTTATCTATAAAATTGAAAGCACTAGTTAGTGCTTACATTTGAAGTGACATAGATTGTATTACCTTCATTTTATATACAAAAGACTTGAAGTAATTTAATGGTATTTAAAAAAATCTTTCATCAAGATTATAAGTTCATTAATATCTTTAAAAGAATACATGCATCTATGATGATGAATGTTACTAGAATTTGCATCTGCATATAAAGCATTCAAGTTTAAAAGTGTTTTCACATTATATCAATTGATTCTCACCAACTAATTTAAAACATTATTTGAATTTCTGACATACCTGTATTCTTTCCTTACCTAACCTAGCTGTTAATTACTAGTTAATAGTTTGAATTGTCTATTATAACTGAATGACACTTCAGTTCTACTAGCATAGTCACTGCATCTCTTAGTATTGAAGAAGTTTACATATGTGTGATTTATTAACTGCCATTTGGACACACAGCCATAGTTTGGAAGAACAGAATTTTTCATGAGAAACCAAAATCCATGTGCTGCTTAAGCCCAGTGCAGCATAGTGTGCATATGATGCTTATAGGTTTTATGGCAGAGAAAATTAATATGTGGAAACCAGGATTCCTGACTCCTGACTTACTGAGTCAGATATAGACTCTTTTGCTCTCCAAACTTTTTATCTGTAGCTATTTTTCTGGGTTGATTCTTGGCTTTTCACATTTGGGTAGAAAACACTTTGGGTTTGTGTGTGTGTATTACTGGTATTGAACCTAGAGGCATTCTACTACCAAACTACTCTACTTCCCAGACCTTTGTATATATGTATGTATGTATGTATGTGTGTGTGTATTTATTTACATTTTGAGAAAGGGTCTTGCTAACTTTCTGAGCTTGGCCTTGAATTCGTCATCTTCCTGACTCAGCCTCCTGAATAGCTGGTATCACAGGCTTGTGCCACTGTGCTTGGCTAGGAAACACATTTTCAGTGATTAAAATTCTGGAGATTAGGAAATTTGTTATCTCAGTACAAATGAGATGATATTATAAAAGTAAAGAGAACTGCTGTTAGGTAAGAATTTGGATTCTGTAAATTTGCCTTACAAAATATTTTTCCTGTGATCATTGTTCTCAAAATTGAATATTAGTATGCTTTAGTGTGTTTGTGTGTGTTTTCATTTTTTGTGGTACCAAGGATTGAACCCAGGGATGTTCTTGCTCTACCACTTAGGTACATAGCCTCCCCCAACCCCATTTTGAGACAAGATATCCCTAAGTTGCATGGGCTGGCCTTGAACATGTGATCTTCCTGTCTCAGCCTCCTAATTACAAGTGTGCACTATTATGTTGCTACTTCTTAAAATTTGGTCAGAGTGGCTGGATGGCAATGCATGGAAATCTGGGCAACTGTAACCCCAGAATTTGTATTTTTCTAATTTTCCAAATATTATATAAGGGACATATAAAACAATACTATATAAAAGAGTATTTAAAACATGAGCTTCAGAATTGAATGCCAAATTAGTGTTTTGAAGTTTGTGTTAGCAGAAAAAAATGAGTTAGATCAGCTTGGTGGTGCACACTTGTGGTCTCATTGACTTGGGAGACTGAAACAGGAGGATTGCAGGTTCCAGGTAAACCTCAGGTGCTTGGTAAGACACTGTCTCAAAATAAAAAAAAAAAATCAAAATGACAGGGGATGTAGCTTGGTGATAAAGCACCTCAAGGTTCAATCCCCTGTACCAAAAAAGAAAGAACATATGTCAAATGATATTTAGTATTATTCACTTTTTATGCCATAAAAAACAATTCAGTATGACATTGATATAGTATTCACTCTTAGGAAATAGAAGATATCTTGTCTGAGTCTTTCAGATATCTTATTTCAGAGATTCTCATCCCTTCTCATTGAACTTATTTTCTATATATTATTTATAATTATTGTATTTTAAGTTATCTTGCTTAAGGTGTTTTCTTATGCTGTTTAGTATCTACCATGGTGGTAGTTAGCTGGCCCTCAATTATTATTTAATTTTCTTAACTTTTTAGAAGCATTTTTATGTGTACATATGTTTATGTGTGTGTGTGTGTATGTGTGTGTGTTTATACTTATTTGTATATAACTATGGGTGTATATATATATCTGTATATAGATGTAATATTTATATATTATATGGACATGCCTATTTAAGGATATAATATCAGATTAATGTAGATATATACAAACACATAGTCATATATATATTTTTTATATATATATATATGTATATATATATATATATATATATATATATTTTATATACACACACATACACATTCATATATGGTTTTGAACCTGGGGCCTTGCACATATTAAGCAAACACTGAAGTTTATTCCCAGCCATTTAGTTTATTTTAATACAGAGTCAGACTGGTCTGGAACTTGCCATCCCCCTGAGTATCTGGAATTACAATTGTGTGCCACCATACCTTATTTCATGATACATATATTTTATATTTATTTAATCTGTTAACTGGTGTTGAGGAGTTCTTTCATTGGACCTTTCTCTGCTGAGCAACTTCTAGAATTTAGGTAGTTCCTCTGTCCTAATCTTGATTTCGTTTGCCCTCAGGGTTATACTTTTAGCACTTTGTTGAGAAGTACCTTACTCTAGAGAATACTTAAACCTAGGAGGGTGGCCCTGGCTTCCTGAGTATACCTTTGTTTTTTGGTATTGAGCCCAGGGGCACTTTACCATTGAGCTACTTCCCTAGCCCTTATTATTATTATTTTTTTAAATTTGAGACAGGTTCTCCCTAAGTTGCTTAGGACCTTCCTAAGTTGCTGAGGCTGGCCTCAAAGCAATCCTTCTGTCTCAGCATCCTGAGCTGCTGGAATTTCAGGCTCCCATACCTGGCCCTGAGTAAATCTTAAAATTAATAAAAATAAAAAGTAATTTTATGGATAATAATTAACATTTTCAAAAGAAGGTCATGGGAAATATTAATACTTTGTAGCCCACCTTGCTAACCAGTGGTTTGATTAGAGAAATACCTGCTTGCCTTCCCCATTTCTGCCCAGGTTTACTCTCTCCTTTCAAATTCGGTAAATATTAAAACACAACACTTTAAATTACAATGTAGGCATTCACACACACACACACACACACACACACACACACACACTCCCTTTATTTCCCAGGCAGTTCTCAAAATCATGGGCCCAAGTGGTTTTCCCACCTTATCTTCCTGACTAGCAGGAATAGGTGTACACCACCATGCCTGGCTATTTAGATATTTTAATTTTTGGAAGATTATGTAGAAGAAAAAAAACTATGGTTAATTTTTTTGTTTAATTTTTTTGTACAAGCATTTGTATTCTTTTTCCTTCAAAATCAGATGGTACTCTGAAGGACATAATTTGTAATTTTTTATAACATTAGCAGAAAATACTTAAACATCGAGAAGATATTATGTTAGTCACTGTGCAAAGGGTTTTACTGGATGGGGTTGTATTTCTCTTTGCCTGGAATGCTTGGTCCATACTCTTTGTCTGTCTTTTGAATTTCCACTTATCCTTCCAAGTGTAAAATTGGACATGAACCCTTACCTTCAGGCAATATTAGCTACTGTACTTCGTATCCTTAGCACTCTGTATTAACCTCTGGGCCCTTGCAGTTTTCATTTGTTTCTATTTACTAGTTTGTTTCCTTCACTTGGACTATGGGTTCCCTTAGGGCAGCAGTTGAATCTTCTTTTCCTTGCATCCCTTACATTTCAATTGTGAATGAATGAATGCAAGTGAATGATTTTGTTTTTGTCTGAACCAAATCATATGAGGTAGTTGTCTTCCTTTTTTATAAATGAGGAAGCTCAGATTCAGAGAGGCTAAGTAACTTTGCCCAGGGTCACATAAGTAGAAACTGGGGATGCTGGAATTATTCATAACTTAGTCTTCTATATCACATTGTGAAAAACAGTTTAAGCTAGTAAATTTTAGAGCTTGAATAATCCAGCCTGACAGATTTCAAAGTAGCTTGCTTCTATCTATACTTCTATTAATATAGTTAAACCTATTTTTCAAAATCTATTTTGTTTTTTATCCCTATTGATTTTAAGATTATGTGACTAACTTTTGTATGTCTCTTCCATCTTCTTTTGTAAAACTAATTTAAAAATACCAGATAAAGTGTTTCATTTTCCTTAAGCATACAATACCTGTTTGCTTCTTCATTTTACTTCTGTAGCCATAGTCTTAGTTAAAAACAAACAATTTTTTCTTATTCTTTTAAGAGTTACTTGTTTGTATTATTTTTAAAAGCTTTGGTTCAAAAAATTATATCATTTCCACTTGAAAAATTATATTTTAGATGTAGTTCTTGGTGCAGGACTGTCCTTCCAAGATAGCCACCTATCTAGCACTTTACTCAGTGCTCAACGGGATTTCTCTTAACTGATTATGATATACAGGATTATCTAGGATTTCAGGTCTTCTCACTTGCCATAATGATTCTGAAGTGAATTCAGTCATTAGGTTTGCTCTCTAGGTCAGCCAGTCTTCTATCAAAAAGGTTTATAATTTAGGATTTTTTAGTTTTGCTTTCAATATATTCAGGTTTATAGTTTACATCTTTTTGCAGCCTTTTTGTCAGTTTCCAACTTTATAATTTTCAACTGTTAATATGAGTGGTAGAGAGAGCAGTGGGCAGAGTTCCAGATTCCTGTCCATTCATTGTGACATTTAAACAAAGCACTTCACTTCTCTGTAACGTGGAGTTGGGTTGATTATACAAAATGTCCTTCCAATTCAAATATTCTATAATGCATTGGAGTTGTTTTATAGAATAATACTTGTGTTATACTCTTAAACTTTGTTTTCAGAGAAGTTCCCAAAACACTAGAGAAGAGTTATTAGTCAGCCATTATATTCCCAAGATAAACATGTAGTTGAATGATTGAAATTAGGATGTTTGAGCTTTAATTGAAAAAATTGAAAAGAGTTGTTTATAATATTAAGCCATGAAAGAATACTTTAAGTACAGACTTTTTTTTTTTTTTTGGTACTGGAGATTGAACTCTGGGGTGCTTTATGACTGAGTGAGCTATATCCCCAGTTCTTTTTTATTTGAGACAGAGTCTTGCTAATTTTCTGAGGTGGGCCTTGAATTTCTGATCACCTGCCTCAGTCTCCCAAGTAACTGGGATTACTAATGTGTGCTACCTTACCTGACTTAAGTACATACTTTTACAATTATATTTTGTGACATATTATTTTACATTTATATATATATTTTAATGTAGAATTATAGAAAATCTTTTTTTGCGGGGGGAATTGGGGATTGAATTCACTTGCCCTTAACCACTGAGCCACATCCCCAGCCCTTTTTTATATTTTATTGAGAGACAGGGTTTTGTTAAGTTGCTTAGAGTGCCGCTAAGTTCCTGAGGCTGGCATTTAACTCACAGTTCTCCTGCCTCAGCCTCTTGAGCCACAGGAATTATAGGATGCACCACCATGCCTGGCTTATAAAAATTTTTGAAAAGTAACTATTCAGTGTTCACAGTTCTTTTTAAAAAATATTTTTAGTTTTAGATGGACAAAAATACCTTTGTTTTATTTATTCATTTTTATTTGGTGCTGAGGATTGAATCCAGTGCCTTACCCGTGCCAGTCAAGCACTCTCCCACTAAGCCACAATAGAACCCAAGACTCTGTACACAGTTCTTATGTCTGAAAAGATCATCTTAAAATAACTCTATTTTTATTAAGAAATAAATGGGTTCCAGTAAACATTAACTACCTACCACTTCTAAAACCCCAAATTTGATTTGGAAGGAACATTGTAAGAACTGCATTGATAAAGTCTGGAAGCATGCCAGTGTTTAAGGAGAAGTTAGTATGCTTAAAGTCAAAATATTGTTATTGCCATTCTTTTCGTAGACTCTGTATTTCTTTAGTACTACCAATAATGACATTTTTATTGATTTTACAGAAAAGTTGTTTTTGAGACTGCTTAGAAATTCAATAGTTCTCTGTCGTGTAAATATCAAACTTGTGAAATTTATTTGGTGGTTTATCATACAAATAAAGTTCTAATTAGAGAAACTGAGGATATGGCCAAATGCTACAGTGCTCACCTAGCATGTACAAGGTTCTGTATTGGATCCCCAGTCTGGGTACACACACATAAACACAAAGATTGCTATATATGTTGTATTTCTATGGTATTTAGTTAAGCTTTTGTATAACAAGTTTTATATAACTGTTGAGTTGGTCAGGGGATGAAAAAAAGAAAATTGTCAATAAAAGATATCTAGATATCTAGTAGCATCCTGTATAAAGCCCCTGGTATAGCATTTACTTGATCAAAAAATAATGGCTGATATCAGAAGCCTGGTTTTTCTAAGACAGTATTGGGAAAAGCATAGCTGTTATAAATAGTAATATGCAGTACCTTAAAGCTGTTTTCCCCATTCAGAAACTGTATATTTTTTAATAGTACTAACTATATGTGTATGCACATGATAGGAAAAGCCCTATATTATGTTAAGTTATGAGAAATAATTGAAAGATTTTTTTGATACTTTGTCTCAACCCGTAAGCTAAAACTAGTAGATGTAACCTGGTTGCTATTCTTCCTGAGCTTTATGACAGTTGCTTGGGCTCTACCTATTTTAGTAGAGTAAAATTTTTTTTCCTTCAGGAGCTTATGAGTGATATTTTACAAAAGGAAATAACTTCAAAAAATAATAATCTTAATAGAATCACTTATATTCCCAGAATTCTGAATACATATATTCTAGTTCTTTAACCTATATTTCCTAAGACAAAAAAGGCACTGAAATTTTTCCTCTAGAAATTCTTATAACATTGATTATAGGTAGACTTTACTTTGATATTCATTCATTCATTGATTTGTTCAACAAATATGTATTCTTTATGCAAAGGACTTTTTCAGTACTAGGAATATGGCAGTGAACAAAAGACAAAATATCTCTTCTCAGAGTGATCACCAGTGATGATTTACAAAATTTTTCTTTTGTGTTTTACTGTTGTTCTTGACCTGTTAATGTATGTCCTTTGCAATATATATATATGAAGTACATATAAAAAATGGCATTCTAGCCAGAAGTGGATCTATGTCAATGTGAGAGTATGGATGCTCTTTGTAGCTAACAATCTTATTTTCTGTTTACTGTTTTCATAATTAGGTATTTATGAAACCTTTCAAGGATTTGAGCATTAGCTTAGATTTAAAAATTGTTTCTTTATTGATTAGTTCCTACTTTATGTGTTTGCTCATGTTCTGACATTTACTTGCAATTAAAAAAAAATTGAGTCTAAGTTACAAGTCATGTTCCTTACGTGGATTCTTTTTCTAGAGTGCGGTATTTATAAAATCATTAATTAGATTCCCTTTTAGAAACAAATGAACTTACATAGGAAAACTAATTCTACTTTATTGTATACATGTGGTACCTTAATTATAAAGGGACTTGGGTGAGATTTGATGCAAGTAATATCTTTCATTTTTGTTCTTATCATTTTTATAGAATCCAGCGTTTCTAATTCTTGATAAGTTCATTATCAGTACCGAGTAAATCAAGTAACAGTGTTTACACATTGCTTTTCTTTGCCATGGATACTTTTGCTGCTTTGTAACACATATTTTATGAAAGTAACAGCTAAGCATATAAGTTTATACAGACATATTAAAGTAAGTTAGAGTGCCATCTCATTTAAATGTTGTCATATCATTCTTTTTTTTTTAAAAGAATTTAACATTTATTTTATTCATTTGTTTTTACGTGGTGCTAAGGATCAAATCCAGTGCCTCACCCATGCTAGGCAAGTGCTCTACCACTGAGCCACAACCCCAGACCTGTCATATCATTTAAATGTGCTTATTTTGTGGCTGTTTTCTTAATTTAGTTCAAGCACTAAATGTTTAAAATTTTATTTTACTCATTTCATATTTAAAACTATACTTCGCTCCATGATGGAATTGGTAAGAGACACAATTAATGTTTGTAAGCCAAAAATGTTATGTTTTTCCTCTTGTGTTTAATTTCTCTGTTTTAGGTGGCAGCCAATGCACACATTCCTCCAGACTACCTCCTTAAAATTTGTGAGCGGATTGGTCCCTTACTAGATAAGGAGATCCCTCAGAGTGTTCCTGGGGTACAAACATTACTAGGTGTTGGTCGGCAGTCTCTGTTACGGGATGCCAAAGGTAAGATTTTCATATATTAGAACTTTGTTATTAGAGGAAGGAGTAAAGAGAATAAATGTTCTCTTGTTTTTGATAAATACTCATTTTCTTCTACATTTTGTTATCTTGTCCATATTGTTTTTACTTTCTTAGTGAACAAGTAAATTTTTAGAGGCCTATAAAGAAACCCTTTGTGTCAATCTGAATATTAGAGAAAAAGAATATAAAATAAAGTATGTTGATACCCAATTCAGGTCTTCATAATTTATGTAGAAACAGATACAAAAATTGTGGTATATATGTGTATAAAGAATTGTAATGCAAAAAAAATACATGTATAAAGGCAAAGAAAAAAGAATATCGTTACCTTAGATTAGGTAGAGGGAAGTGAAAGGAGGGGAAGGCAGGGGATGTGTGACTGTATGACCAGTTTGATTCTATAATATGTATACTCAGAAAAATGACAAATTATATTCCATCTATGTATGATATATCAAAGTATATAAATGCATTCTTCTGTCGTGTATAACTAATTAAAACAAATAAAAAAATTAAAAAAAGATAAAGAAAAGTACCCCCTCTCAAAAAAAAGAATATAAAACCCCTTTATAATTTTGAAATAGAAATCTCAAAGGCTACTGCTTTGATTACAATAGTATAAATGTTTAAAAATTATTTTCTTATTTTATAATGTTTTTCTTTTTATTAGTCTTAATAATATAGTCTAATCTTATTGTTCATTTCATGACAAATAAATGAAAATTAGACGTAAATTTTTCATAATTGAAAATATTTAAACCAAAAATATTAATCACTGGTGATTGTCAAATACTGGTTTTTCTATTTTGCTATTTTTCAGTTTTTATGGACTTTTTTCCAACATGGAACCCCCAAATATAAAACATATAAAGTGGAATTTTCTAATATAAAAATGTGAAATTAGCCTGACATGGTGATGAATGCCTATGAGCCCAGTGATATGGGAAGCTGAAGCAGGTAGATCACAAGTTTAATCTAACCTGGCAACTTAGCAAGACCTATTGTAAAAATTAAAATAAATAAATAAGATAAAAATGAATTGGGGATGTAGCTCAGTGGTAAAGTCAAATCCTGGGTTAAATCCTAGTACCAAAAAAAAGGTAAAATTGGGCATTAAGAATACCTGTTAGAATAATAAATATTTCTGGGCAAGCAACCAGTTTATTTGTATGTATTGTTTTATTAGCATACTGTTTTTAAAGATCTAGTTCGTTAAGATAGTTACACGGTTGTGGCTCAGCGGTAGAGCGCTTGCCTAGCACGTGCAAGGCTCTGAGTTTGATCCTCAGCACCACATAAAAATAAATAAATAAATTAAAGGTATTGTGTCCAACTACAACTAAAAAATAAATATTTTAAAAAAGAGATAGTTGCATAAATGATGCCAGATTTTATTTTATTTTGGTACCAGGGTCACTTGACCACTGAGCCATATCCTTCACCACTTTTTATTTTTTATGTTGAGACAGGATCTCCCTAAGTTTTGCTAAGTTGTTGAAGCTGGCTTTGAAATTGAGGTTCTCCTGCTTCATCCTCCCAACCTGCTGGGATTACAGTCATTCACCACCGTACTTGGCTGATGCAGATTTTAAGCATCTCATTTTATAATTGCAATTCTTTCATTGAGTTAATTTGGAAACTTTTAAGAGTACTCATATATTTTTGTTTCTCAGTCTAATTATTAGGAATATTTAGATTTTTTCAAATTTTTAACATAAACTTAAGAGACAAAAATGATGACTATTTATAGTTAGTAATCATCTGATATGCTGTGTTACCTCTTATGGCACAACCTGTAAGTACTCAATAATATGAGCTTGCACAACGTGTAAGTGTGCCTGAATTTTCTGTGGAAAATTTGTACAAAGATTTGATCAGATCTTTGCTTATACAGTGTCATGAGTAGGCATGTATAAGCCTAAAGATCAAGAAGAAAAACGTAAACCAATTTTTTTTTTCATCTGTGACACAGTGGCATAAGATTTAAATGTACATAAAAGAAGTTTTAGTTTGAAAGAAATACAGAAATACAATATCCTGGGATTATTATGTGAAGGTATTGTGTTTACTAGTTATGATTTAGTTTAAGAAATGTTTAAATATATGAATATCATTTTGTTGTGGCTTTAATAGGGCAACATATATTCCAAGAAATGAAATTGAAATCAGATATGTGCCTCAGAGGCACAAAGGAAAAGAAAAATACTGCTGTATTCCTTCACTAACTTTTAGTCTTTTTACACAGACTGTAAGAGTACACTATGGAATGGGTCTGCTTTTGCAGCTCTACATAGAGGCAGACCTCCAGAACTACCTGTAAATTATGTGAAACCTCCAAATGTGGGTGAGTAATTATCCCCTTGAGTTATAAACATGTTCTTGATTCATTCTTTCTTGAACTTATTAGAAAGGCAAAAATGTTTATAAAAATTAAATTTGAAGTATAAATAAACTGGTTATGTTCCTAAGGAGTTTGTTAGTCTGGATTTTAAGTCATTTTTAGTTAAAACAAAATATAATCATGTTTTTTTTTGTAAAAGGTGACTTTTTTTCATTTCATTTCTTTCTTGGCAAAAACATTTCTTTTAAAAAATATAGTACAGATGTTTTTATCCCTGTGATTGTCTGTGTGCTGGATTTCCCAGAAGTTTTTACTTTTCCCAAAAGTTTCCCAAAACTTATCCCTTCTGATTGCTTTCACAAGGAAACAAAAGTATATTCTGCTTATATCTGTTTGCCAAACTTGTAATGATGTTTATGTGTCTTATTAAGAAAAAAAGTCACTCTTCCCAGTTCTACTTTACTTCAATTTACATCTCCCATTCAAATTACTATTGGGACATCTCTGGCCAGAACATTTTGAAGAAATACTAGTTGTGGTTCCCAAGGAGATTTAGGCACAAAATCATTTATATGATTAGCTCTCACAACACATTTGCCAAACAAGGTGTTGGATGAACTGCCATTCTGTTTCTCTGTTTTCTCCCTCTTCAAAAATTATATAGTTTTTATTGTGCATAGTGTTATAGAGTATGTATTAAAATTTTAAAGGACTGAATTTCAGGTTGAAAAATAAGAGTACTTTTTTTTTAAGCTGGCATGGTGGTGCATGACTGTAATGCCAGCTACTCTAGAGACTGAGGCAGGAAGATCACAAGTTTTAGTTCAGCCTGGACAACTTAGTTGAGACCCTGTCAGGAAATAAGAAAAAGGACTGAGGATGTAGCCCACTGGTAAAGTGTACAGGTTTCAATGCCTGGTATAAAGAAAAAAAATATAATACTTTTTTACAAAAGGATACTATTATATACAATAAGTTTATAAGAATGTAATTACCTCCAGACATTAAATAAGTTAGTATTAAAAATTATTTTAAAATATATTTAGACCACAGCTGGGCATGGTGGTGCATGCCTGTAATCTCAGCAACCCTGGGGGTTGAGACAGAAGGATTATGAGTTCAAGGCCAGTTTCAGTGACTTAGCAAGACCTTGATTCTAAACAAACAAACAAATAAATAAATAAGGCTAGAAATGTGGCTTATTTGTAAAGTGATCCTGGATTAAATCCCCAGTACCAAAAAACAAATAAATAAGTAAAATAAATAAAACTATTTAAATCAGGTGTGGTAATACACACCTATGATTCCAGTGATTTGGGAGGCTAAGGCAGGAGGGCAGCAAAAGTATAAGGCCAGCCCGAGAGAAACTTGGTAAGACCCTGTCTCAAAAAAAAAAAAAAAACATAGAACAAAACAAAAACAAACAACCCCCCCACCAGCACAAAACAAAAAACTGGGATTGTAGCTTAGAGGGAATGCACTCCAGGGTTCAGTACCCCCCCCCCCCAGTACCTCCCCCCAAAAAAGATATTTATGCAAATTCATTGGTTAAAGAACATTCACAAGACATATTAAGGGAAATTTGATACTTTCAATTGTACTGCTAGCAATAGTTTTTAATAGTCTGAATGTTAATTGGCAAAATACATTACTGGGTTGGGTTTAATTGGATGTAACATTGCTAACATTTTTTTTCACTTTAAAGGATACTTTGTTTACCTCACCAGAATTCTTCAATGTGCACTTTCCCTTAAACCACTTAAAACTTCATAATTTATTGCACTGAATTGAGACAATTTCCATCTATTTATTTTTGCTAACAATATATATTTTTAGCCATACTATTCAATGTTATTTTTCTAATGTGTTATACTTCTTTAGTGGTCACACGTGAAGAGCAGAAGAGCAGACTTCAAAGTATTTTCAGGCTTTTAAAATCTTCTCTAACCTTCCATCTTGTTTGCTTTTTCTTTTTTAAAAATATCTTTAGTTGTAGATGGACACAATATCTTTATTTTGTTCATGTAGTTTTATATGGTGCTGGGGATCAAACTTAGTGGCTCACATGTGCTTGGCAAGTGTTCTACCACTGCACTACAACCAGCAGCTCCTCCTTTTTCTTTTAACTAAGCATGCTCTTTCAAAGTTATGCTGGTTTTGTATAGTAAGATTTTTACACTGACTTGAATCAGTTTGTTATACTTTTAGTAATTGCTTCGGAATTGTTGTATTCCTGGTATTGCTCTCAAATTCTTAAAATCTGCTATGTTATTTGGGAAGGGCTTTTAGAATAGAGGCAATTCAATCGTGTATCTTCAGGTAGTACATAGTAGTGAACCATACCTGAGTTTAAGAGAATTGGAATGCAGAGCCTGATTGAAAACTCAGAGGATTAAAAAAAAACCCCTCAGGATTACTAAGATAGTAATCAAGATAAATATGAAATTTGCTTTTGACTTTGTGATTTGAGGCAGGTTTTTCATTGTGGGGTCTACACAGAACTTAATTAGGTAGGTAAGTCTTATAAAAGTTTTATCAAAGAATCTTAGAACTAGAGAAAACTATAGCAACATTTTGTTGAAAAACAGGGTTTAGTGAAGTGAGTTTTACAATAATAGGAAAATATTGAATAAATATAGGAATACTTTACCTTTTCATATGCTAAATTATATTGTTATTCACATTATGGGTACCATATCTCAAGTAATTTGATCTTGGAAACCTTCCCCCAGAATAACTGTGAAGATTCTGAATGTTTAGGAACTTTCTGATTTAGGAAACTGTTGTAAACTCTTCTGTTTATAGCAGGGAAGCCTAAAGCCAAGAGTAGTCATGTAATTGGAATAAGATATATTGCTTGCCTTAAAATCTACTTCTATTTTTATATCATGTTCATGGTTCGATGGTACTATACTTTCTTGCTCTAATATATCTATACTTACAGATCTATAAAGGTAGAGGTTTGGGTGTATTGAACTCATTCATTTTTTAATTGATTGGTACAGGGAATTCCAGGGGTGCGAGCCACATCCTCAGACCTTTTATTTATTTATTTGTTTGTTTGTTTGTTTGTTTGTTTATTTATTTATTTATTTATTTTTATTTTGAGACAAGATCTTACTAAGTTGCTTAGGGCTGACCTCAAATTTGCAGTCCTCTTGCTTCAACCTCCCAAGTTGCTGGGATTATGCGTGTAACACCTTGCCCAGCTTACTTTTATTTTTTAAAGTCAAGTATATTAAGGTATAATTAATAAAATTCTCCCTTGTTTAGTGGGTAGTTCAAGGAGTTTTTGCAATGTATACATTTGTATGAACACTGACACACGAAAAATACAGAATATTACTATCACTTCCTTAATATCCTTCCCACAAATTCTGAAAATCATTAATCTTTTTTTCTGTGACTGTATTTCACCTTATTTAGAATGTCTTCTAAGTCAAATTGTATAGAATATAATCTTTTTGTTAGTCTGATTTCATATGAACCAGTGCTTTTAAGATTCATGCATGTAATTTTATTTATCAGTAGTTTGATCCTTATTACAAAATAATATTCCATTGTTTGGATATATTGCTATCTGTTCATTTTTCAGTTGATGGACATTCACATTGTTTTTACATTTTGGCTATTATGAATAAAGCTACTCCTAACATTATTGTGCAGATCTTTTCATGAATTCTGGGGCATGAATATCTAAGAAGTAGAAATTTTAGATTATATGGTGAGTACAGGTTTAGCTTTGTAAGAAACTGCCAAACTGAACAGTGGCTGTCCTGTTCTGTGTTCCCACTAGCAATATATGAGATTTCCAGTTGCTTCATATTCTCACTACCTTCTGATACTGTCAGTTGTTATCTTTTTATGTGTATATTTTCCAATCTGTGTGTCTTCTTTAGTGAGGTGTTTTAGTCATCTCTTGCTGCTGTGACCAAAAGACCAGACAATAACAATTTTAAGGAGGAAAAGTTTATTTTAGGGCTCACGGATCAAGAATTCTTAATCCATGGACAGCCCACTCCATTCCTTGGGGCCTGATGTGAGGCAGAACATCATGATTACAGTGTGTAATAGAGGAAAGCAACTGGGAACTTGGCACCAGGAAGGAGAGAGTGAGTTCTCTCACCAAGGATAAAATATAAGACACATCCCCCAATGACCTACCTCCTCTTGTCATACCCTGTCTACAGTCACCATTCTGTTGATCCCTGTCAGGGATTAATGCACTGATTAAGACTCTTATACCCCAGTCATTTCACTCTAAACTTTCTTGCATTGGCTCACACATTAACTTTTGTGGGACACTTCATATCTGAATCATAACATAAAGTACTTGTTTATATCTTTTAACCCCCCTACTTCTTTTGCATTAATGGGGATGAACCTAGCGCCTCCAGCATAAGCATGATAGGCAAAAACAAAAATATATCCCTAGCTCTTTAAAACAGATTGAGACAAGGGTCTCACTAAGTTATCATGACTGTCCTTGAACCTGTGATCCTCTTGCTTCAGTCTCCCAAGTAACTAAGATTATAGGTGTGCACCAACAGGCCTGGCTGCTTTTTGCCTATTTTTTTAAAAAAATTGATTTATTTTTCTTATTATTGGGTTTGGAGTTTTTAAATACAGTTTGTGTACAAGTTCTTTGTATTTTGCATATATTTTGTCCCAGCTATGGCTGTCTTTGTTTTTATTTTAGTGTACTGGGGATTAAATCGGGGCAGTTTATCACTGAGCTATATCACCAGCACTTTTTTATTTTTAGTTTTTGGATAGCAGGGATCGAATTTAGGGGCATTTGACCACAGAGTGACATCTCCATCCCTGTTTTCTACATTATTTGGAGACAGGTCTCACTGAGTTGCTTAGCATCTTGCTTTTGCTGAGTCTGGCTTTGAACTTGTGATCCTCCTGCTTCAGCCTCCTGAGCTGTTGGGATTACATGTGTGTATCACTGTGCGGAACTGTCTTTACATTTTTTAAAAGAGAGAGAGAGAGAGAGAGAGAGAGAGAGAGAGAGAGAGAGTTAGTTTTTTAAATATATATTTTTTAGTTTTCGGTGGGCACAACATCTTTATTTTAAATATTTTTATGTGGTGCGGAGGATCGAACTCAGTGCCCTGCGCATGCCAGGTGAGCTCATTACTGCTTGAGCCACATCCCCAGCCCCCTGTCTTTACATTTTTAACTGTCTTTAAAAGAACAAGTTTTTTATGAAGTCCTGTTTATAAATTTTATCATAAAATTTATGCTTTTGGTGTCCTAGGAAATCTTTGCCTAACACAGGATAACAAGGATTTTATCTTATATATTCTTTTAGAAGTTTTGTTTTAAATTTGGATTTTGGGTACTTTTTGAGTTAATTTTTATATTAGATTTATGGTTTAGGTGAGTTCATTTTTTTGCATGTGGATATCCAAATGTGTTAGAACCATTTGTGGAAAATACCATTCTTTCCCCTTGCCGAGGATTACCTTGCCGCATGATAGACCATGCATGTATTGCCTATTTCTGCACTTTATCCTATGTGAGTTTCCTAACTTTGGTCTCATTTAAAAAAAATGTTTTGACTTTTTTTTTTTTTTTTGTACTGGGGATTGAACTCAGGGACATTTAATCACTGAGCCACATCCCAGCCCTATTTTGTATTTTATTTAGAGACAGGGTCTCACTGAATTGCTTATTAGCACCTTGCTGTTCCTGTGGCTGGCTCCTGCCTTAGCCTCTTAAACCGCTGGGATTACAGGTGTGCATCACTGCACCAGGCTATGTTGAATTATTTATTCCAAAATTCCCATTCTCTGTGTGGTTAATCTGCCTGTTGTTTAGTAATTTAATGAAATGCAGGGGAGGGAGCCTAGAGAAAGAATTTGTGAGTTAATTCTTAGATCCCATTCTCCAAACTAACTATTGGGTGTAGTACTTTAAATATATGTGTGTGTGGTGTGTGTGTGTGTGTGTATACACACATACACACATATATAGTTAAATATAAATTTATATATATATTTATAAATAATATATATTATTAAATTTATAACAAATTATTATAAATATATAATATATAATTATTATAAATATACATATATTAAGTTTATATATATATTTATATTTATATTTACTTTTTCCAGGGGTGACTTTCTAAATTCCTCTAGGGCAACAACAAATATGCCTATAATATTTATTTTATTGCAGAATTAAGTTTTAATCATGCTATTTCATTATTTATATGCTTAACAGATCAAGTTGGTTTTGCATTGTGCCAAAGTTAATTCAGAGGAAGAATTCAGAGGAAGAAAACTGAACTAAATTTCAAAACAGTATTAATATCCAGTGCCACTCAAAGAAATTCTGAGCCATATGTAATTATCTGTAGTATTGTTTGAGGTCTTATACATCCACCACTAAGTTGTTTCTCCTTCTTTCTTTTAAAGAGTAGTGTTTATTTTTGGAAAATTTCTGCAATTTGAAGTTAAGAGGTTGTCAGTATAGAAGTAATTTTTAAAAGTTTGATTCATATCTATTTGTAGAACTAGTATTGTAGTTAATACTCATCATGGTAAAAGTTTCAGAATTTTTCCCAATTATCTAAATAGTTTTCAGAAAATTCCCTGTAGAAATGACAGCAGGATGACTTATTTATTTAATAAAAGTGATGTTACAACTAAAGAACAAATGTACATACTTATATTTCTAGACTGAGTCAAATGTATGATGTAATAAGACTCAATTTTTAAACTTTCCCCCCTTTTATCCTTAGTACAATTAGCTTATAACACAGTCCTGTAATTTATAAAGTAAGCCTTTATTTATACTGTATACACCTCAGGAAGCTTGCATTAATTCTAAACCAAAATAATATTTATGTGTTGCTGGTAAGCTTCTATTTAATATTGACTCTTGACTTATTGGCCATTGTATGAATATGTGTCACATTTAATGGCAATTCTTTTGGAGGTGGGAACTCTGTTTCTTGTCAGTACATAAATGTGAAATGAAAGAAAGTAATCTCATTTGTACTTTTTAAAGTCTGGATGAGATGACTTGAGTTTCTGCCAGGAATATTTGTCATCCTCCCTCTCTAATTTTATGTAGTTATTATCCCTTGCCAAAGGGTCACATTTCTGTCAGGTCTTGCATTTTCATATTTTGTCTTCCTCCAGTTACTACCTCCTCCTTTTTGTACTCACATGATTGTGCACGAAACAAGTTGCTTCTAAAGTCATTACTCTTATGTATCTGGAGAAGAGCAAGGGATGGTTTTCACACCTGCAAGTAATTAAAACTGAAATATAAACTCAGATTCTTTTGTATGTGCTGCATTGTGAGTGCTCACTAAATATTAAATGGATGGAAGTGCTATAATTACTTCCACATGGAAACTGAACTGTCCCTTTTAAACGTGATTGCTTTTAACTGAGTATTGAACCCAAAGCCTTGCTCATGCTAGGCAAGTGTTCTACTACTGACCTACATCCCTAACCTCTTTTTAAAAAATTTTTTTCTTTGTTATACATGGACACAATATCTTTATTTTGTTATTTTGTTTATTTATTTTTATGTAGTGCTGAGGATCGAACCCCGTGCCTCACATGTGCAAGGCAAGCACTCTGCCACTGAGCCACAACAGCAGCCCGCCCCCAACCTCTTTTTAAAATTTTATTTTGAGACAGGGGCTTGCTAAGTTTCTAAGACTCTCCTTGAATTTGTGATCCTCCTGTCTTAGCCTCCACGGTAGCTGGAATTACTGGCATTCAGTACCTTGGCTTGCTTTAAACAATATTATATGGTTGTATACAGCTGAATTTCCAGTCCCTTATATCTATTTCTGAAATCTATATTGTATTAATATTTGGATTAACAATTTTAGTATGTTTACAGGAAAACATTTTATAGGTGGCTTATTTTCATCATATAAAATATAAAATATAATGAGAAAATAATTTCTTTGTTGAATGCTATTATGAACATATTTTTTCTTTTGTCATTATTCCTTATCACTCCTTTGGTCTTTTCTTTTAATATATGCTAAAGTATTCTAAAATAATCTTTTTATATTTACTCTCTAAATGTAACCGAGTACTTTACAGAAATAGAACTTTATATTCATATTTCACAAAGGAAATCTGTAAAACTGCCAGATTTGTTTAGTTGGAAGAAAAGGCAGTCTGAAATTTCTGTGCATAATTAAATTAGGTTGAAAGGTTTGGAAGAGGATGAAAATAAGATTTGAGATATTTATTATCCCCATTTTTACTAAGGGAATTTTGGAGAAAAATCTGAACAGAATTGGAAATAGGGTTTCTTTGCCATATCTCGTATTAGCCAAGTAATAACACATTCAATGACCATGAACTAGTAATCCTGTAGGATTCACTGTGTTATTTAAATTATACTGTGGATGGGAATTATGGGATGGGATTGACATCAGCCTTAAAAACTATAAAGCTTTACCTATGGATAGTTGAAATCTTAGAGACAATTTGATTCATAGTAACATTAAATACTGAAAGAAATAATTTTTCAGTTTTGTACATTTCATGGAGTTTTAAGATTTTTTTGAATTTGTTTTTGTTTCTTGTCTGCTCTTTTATCTTTAATCTATGTTAATATTTTGTTGGTAGAGCTTTTTTTTGAAAACTCAACTATGATTCACATCAAATATTGCAGATCTAGAACTGACATTTAATTTCTTTTTTTTCCTTTCTTTTTTATTTATTTTTACATACATGACAATAGTGGAGTGCATTACATTCATAATTATCCATTCACAGCACAATTTTTTGTAACTGTATATAAAGTATAATCACACCACATTATACCATTATATATCAGCTCTCTTATTTTTTTGCATACAATTCTTAATACACTTTTATACCATCATTTATCATATCTCTGTTTGTATATAAGGTATGTTGACACCAACTTCACATCTTCATACATGAATTTTGTATAATGATGATCCTATCCTTCTACCATCCTAGCTATTCCCCTTCTCCCTCCCTTTCCCTCCAACCCCTATTCCCTATCTAGAGATAATTTTCCTCCCATGCTCTCCCTCCCTACCCCACTTTGAGTCACCCCCTCTTATATCACTTTGAATTTCATGAGTTAATTTCTAGTAGTTTTTTTTTTTTTTAATGCTATTTAGGATGAAACCCAAGATATAACACATGCTAGGCAAATATTCTGCCACTGAGCTACACTTCCAGCCCAATGTTTTCAGTGGTTTTGGCAGACTATCTTTTTAGTTTTATTGTCCTTCATATTTCATGGAGCTGTTAACGTTTATTTCATTTTAATCAATCGAGGTTGCACATATGCATCGTCTTCTTTTTAAGATTAAAAAAATAAAGTACTAATGTTGACCCAGTGATCTTTTTGTAAAAGAGAGAATGCCAATCTAAAATTATTTGAGCCCTGCCTAAGTACAGCTTGTTTCCTGGGAATAAATTCTCTTTGTATTTGATGATTAGAATTTGATGGTAATGGGTGTGGTACAAGAAGCTTGATCTATGCAGAGTAGTCATTTCTGTCCCAAACATATAAAACCTTAAAACTGCTATTTGGTCAGCAGTTAGTGTCTAAGCCTTGTGCTGTTTTTGATTCAGCCTTAAGCTTTTTCTGAAAGCATACTTCTCCCTGCTTCATTCCCCCATCACACCTCCACATTCCTCACTTGTATTTGAGATAGGATTGCAGCCACTATTTCTTATAAGTTCAACACTTTGTTACATTATTTTTAAGTAGGCCTAGAATATTCTAAAAACTTTTCTTTATCCTATAGGCAGTGTATTAGAATATTATTTTGGTAGTATTGTGCTTTCATTCCTCTCATGGACTGGAATATAGCAAACTTGTGTTGGGATTTTTCTGAATTGTTATTGGTAACAAGGCACTCTTTTATTTTTATAACATTTATTTATGTTTTAGTTGTGGTTGGACTCAATACCTTTACTTTATTTACTTATTTTTATGTGGTGCTGAGGATCGAACCCAGGGTCTCACACGTGCTAGGTGAGCACTCTACCACTGAGCCCAGCCCCAACAAGGCACTTTGATTTTTTTGTTAAATATTTATTTTTTAATTATAAGTGGACACAATAAGTTTATTTTATTTTATGTGGTGCTGAGAATCAAACCCAGTGCCTCACCTATACCAGGTGAGCGCTTTGCCTCTGAGCCCCAGCCCCAGCCCCAGCCCAACAAGGCACTTTTAAACACAATGTGTTATATAAAGTTCAAAACACAATAGAATCTTAAATTTACCATGTGACAAATGAAATGTGGCTTTTATTTATATATGAAATGTGCTTAAAATTTGGCTAAAAAATACAGTTTGTCTTTCAATGCCATTTGCAGAAAATTGAAAATATTATATTTTATGTAATTTATATTGAAGTTTAAAAATTAGAGCCAGGTGTGGTGGCACATTTCCTTTATTCCAGTAGCTTGGGAAGATGAGGCAGGAGGATCACAGTTTCAAAACCCACCTCAACAATTTAGTGAGGCCCTAAGAAACTTAGCAAACTGTCTCAAAATAAAAAATAAAATAGGGCTGGGGATATGTCTCAGTGGCTAAATGTCCCTGGGTTCAATTCCAGTACCAATAAGTAAGTAGGTAAGTAAGCAAGTAAGTAAGTAAATAAATAAATATTAGAAAACTACACAAGGATTTTATGAACGCTATGTACAACCTATTATTAGATTGTAAGTGATAGATAAAATTGCTCCAGAGTTATATGATTCATTTTTATTAACCATCACATACCATCAATTTGTGTACTTTTGGTTTTATGTGGTTCATGGTGCCAAGTTGATGGTAAACTCTTTGCCAACAGATGTGGAAGTTAACTGGCTTTGGTTAAGTTCCATATCTCTTAGCATTATTTATCAGAATATTTTCTGTGATATAAGCAGTAGAATTTAGTGAGTTATTATATCTTTTTTGGCAGTAATAATCTCTTATGGTTAGTGATTTTCTTTTGGGCTTATAGGTTTTTTTTTGTTTGTTTTCTTTCCTTTTTATTTTGTATTTTAAGACAGGTTCTCACTAAATTGCTTATGACCTTGCAAAGTTGCTGAGGCTGGCTTTGAAGTTGCAATCCTCCTGCTTCAGCCTGTGCCACTGTGCCTAGGTCAGAAGTTTTTTGGTGGTATGGATTTAGAGAGAATTTTTTTCAGGATTAAACTGCTGAAAGTGTAGGGTAATTAAAAATAAAATTTCTTGTTGAAGTATAATCAACCAAAGACCACCAAGAACTAATCCTGTATTCTTTATGAAATCAGATTTATTAACTCACAGGGAGGGGATAAACTTCCAATAAACCATGCAGTGCCCCTAGATAAAATGCATGAGGGAAATGTCTTTTATTTTATTTTGTAATATTTAACTATTTTTAGTTGTAGTTGGACACAATACCTTTATTTTATTTATTTATTTTTATGTGGTGGTGAGGATCAAACCTAGGGCCTCACATGTGCTAGGCAAGCACTCTATTGCTGAGCCACAACCTCAGCCCAGGACATGTCTTTATAAGGTTTGGCTTACACTAAAAACATTGTGAGGAGGGACTAAAGGAAGCCAAAATCAGTTCTGGATTCGAGGTTCTTTCTGAGGCAGATTGGGGAAGCAAGTAGGTGCTACCATGAAGCAAGGGTATTTTAGGAGTTGGTATCAGTAAACAAAAATAGCAAAGTGAATCTGGAGATATCATTCTTAAGAAAGCAGTAATGGCTCAAGAGGGGGTCATTAATGATATTTTACAACTGTTGCCTGACCTTGGAAAAAATGTTTCCTGTTAACGTTGCAGCTGAGTTTATCTGTCTATCCTCCCAAGCCTAATTAATTGCAGGGCTGTTTTTGAGTCAGTCCTTGATGATATTTACTCTTGTAGTCCCAGATAAATTTTGACTCTTTCAACACATAGTCTTACAAAACAACTATTTAATTTTTAAAACAAAAATAAAATGTTCTGGGGATTGAACCCATGGACATTTTACCACTGAGCTACATGCCCATCCCTTGTTATTATTTTTATTTTGAGACAAGGTTTCACTAAGTTGTTTTGGGCCTCCCTAAGTTGCTGAGGTTGGCTTCAAACTTGCAGTCCTCCTGCCTCAGCCTCTCTAGTTGCTAGGATTACAGGTGTGCACCACCATGCCAATGCACAGCTTACAATTCTTTTATTAAAAGCACATGGTTAACATATGGCAATTTGTTATTGATTTAATTAAGACTGTTCTGGATGTTCTTAGTCTGTTGAGTTGAAAATCTTTTATTTTAGCCTACAGGTATTTTCTGATGTCAGTTCAAAATTTCATGCCATTGTGAAACAATTCTAATACAAATAAAATTTAATGAACAAATCTGATATGGTACTATTGGAATACTTTTATGATGTTGGTGAGCTTTTCAGTAGAACTCAATTTAGTAGAAGCCAGAATCTCTGCTGATTGTAAGTTTTATGAGTGGATGTAATATTGTAGAATTTTGTTTTAAAATTATTTCCTGTTTCAGGTTCATAGAAGATTTATTTTCTATAATATCATTAAATAGCATTGAAGAGTGGGATTATTGAGCTAGAATCAGGAGTCTTGGATTGAATTTAGGCTTTACCAGGAAAGATAGTTTTTTGGGCCTTATTTTCTACATACAAAGTGAACATTTTGCTTTAAAATCTCATAGGATTATTGTGAACTCCATTGAGATAACTTTGGAATTACATTATAAACTTTAAAATGTTATGCAAATGTAATTTTAATTATCATATTGAATCACAGATGCTGATAATAATGTTGGCAATGATGATAATGAGTCATAGGTTAAAAATTTAGTGTTAGAGTTATCTTCATGGAAAGACTGGGTAGTTTACATATAACTCTAATGGGGCTCTACTTTATTATCCAAACAAGTATCAGACCTAGGTCTTTTGACTTCTACTTCACTGCTCTTTCTACAAATTACCTTCGAAAAGTAAATACAGTTTGAGAATACATTACCCAAATGCTTGGGATTAGCAGTATTCCATAGCAGACTTATGGAATTTTTTGATTTATGGAATATTTGCAAACAATTTACTATTTGAGCATCCCCACTCTAAAATCTGAAATTGAATTGCTTGATGTATATTGAATAAAATGATAGCTTTTATTCACTGTATGGGAGTTGGTAAAAGGTGTTGTTTTATTCAGTATACTTTGAGCAAACTGTATCATGTACAGCACCTTGAAAATTGAGTACCAGTTTTACTAATAAGTGGAAGACCTGCTTGCATAATGAGAGCCTAGAGTTTGCAGTGGAAGTTGAAAATAGAAAGGGAGGTTGGTGGCCAATTATTAGAGATACTCCATGCCAGGGATTAGCAAACTTTTTGTGTAAAGGGCTTGATAATAAATGTTTATGACCTTTGAGGTTCATTTGTTCCCTATTTCAGTTGCTCAAATCTGTTGTAGTTTGAAAACAGTCAAAGATAATGTGTAAATGAAAGGACATGGCTATTTCCAATAAACTATATTTATAAAAAGAGATGATGGGCTATTTTTGGGCTGTGGACATTTGTTAGCTAACCCTTGCTATTCATTATATAGTGACTTTAGGTTATAGCCTATAAGTAATGAGGAAAACCATTGGATATTTTTTAGTAGAAAAATTAAATGATTGGAATTTTATTTTGAAAATATGGCTCAGGTGATATGATATAGGATAAATTGTGGAGAAGTTGGAAGAGGCAGGCAGGGAAATCATAGGGAGGTTATTAATAGATGTAGACAAGAAGTAATGAGTATGGAGATAGTAGTAATATAAATGGAGATAACTGAATCAATTCATGCTAGATTTTGGAGGTGGGATTAATAATACAGTTTTGTTGGATATAAGGAGTAAAATAATTAAAAATATAATGTTAAAGTTGATATGGAGACTCATAGGGAACTTGTGATGGAAGGTGAAGATTCACAAATCTCCATCAATGATGCATTTTGGTTAGGAAAGTATGTTGTCCATTCAGTAGTTGAAAATGTGGGCCTATGGCTAAGGTGAAAGATTAAAGATTAACATTAAAAAGTAATTAGTATGTGGATAGGTAAGATCACTCAGGGACAATATGAGGATAGAGAAGAGTTACCTGCATAGAATTTGAAGAAAACATCAGTGTTTCAAAAAGTCTTGGCCATGCTGGGTGCCTGCCCTTCTCTAATCCCAGCAGTTTGGGAGGATGAGGCAGGAAGATTTTGAATTCAAAGCCAGCCTCAGTATCTTTTAGTGAGACCTTAAGCCATTTAGAGAGAACCTGTCTCAAAATAAAATATAAAACGGACTGGGGATGTAGCTTAGTTGTTGAGTGCACCTGGATTCAATCTCTAATACCAAACAAAACAAAACAAAACAAACAACAACAACAACAACAACAACAACAACAACAAAAACACCCTGGACTAATGTGAGAGTCTAAGAAACTGAGGTTTAGAGAGTCACAGGAGAATAAAGAATGATATCTTTTAAGTCATAAGAAGAGAACTGCAAATTTGATCAACATTCCTTATAACACTTATCCTACAGAATTAATATTCTCAATGGTACTGGAAGGTTGAATGATAATTAACATTTCTGAAACTTCTAAAAATAAGGGTTTTTCCAATCAGAAAATATGCAAACAGCAAATATGTACAATTTTTGGAATAATTACCCAAGATGGCAATTGAGGATCATATAGTAATTAACCAAAATGTTCAGGGCAGTCCTTGCTGTCAAGGAATTGACTCTTTTGGGGGAGGTTTAGATCCCTGCCAGAATATGATTACAGTTCAAAGAATAGGATTTGTATTAAGGGAAATACAAAGTATAATAGGTTTTATAGGAGGAAGAGATAGAACTGATTAAGAGAAACAAGGAAAGACTTTGAGATTAACTTTGAAGGGTTAATTATAATTAGGTATATATAACATTTCAAGTGAAAGGATACCTGAGAGAAGAAGACCTGATTCCAAGTGGACAATGTATGCCCTGAAGGAGTAGAAATTTTGGTTGGGTATTTTGGAAACAGTAGGACCCAATTAATTAAAAACAAATGCTTTTTTGTTCCAAGTTACTGAGCGAGGTCAGTACATTATAGGTGAGACATTAATCTCTATTCTTAAAGTGCTCACAATCTTAGATCAGAAATATGTAGAAGTAACTAATATAAGGTAAATCATTATAAGGTCCAAAACTGAAGGAGTGTTCACTTTGGCTGAAGTGATTCAGAATTGAATTTATGAAAATGGAGGTGATTTTAGGTTATGCCTCCAAGGGTAAGAAGTATATTGACAGACTGAAATGGCAAAGGTGGGCATACGGCTCAAGGAATAGCAGAAGCAAAGGATGCCAGGGTGAAATTTGATTGAAGGCTACAAAGATTGCCTATGTTCATTTCAGATATTCTCAGTTTTTTTTTTTTTTTTGGTACTCAGGTATATGTATGTATTTTGAGTTTTATATAGTTTTCTCACGTGTGTCCATCACCACAGGTATTTTTAAGAAGTTTTATCACTACAAAGATCTGTTATGTTGCCTATTTATTATGCATCCACTTCTCTCCTATCTAATCCCCCCAAGTCTTACAAACTACTATTCTTAATCTTATGTAACTGTTCCTTACTGTTATGGAACATTGGTTCCAGGACCCTCCTCAGACACCAAAATTCATGGATGCTCAAGGCCCTTATATCGAATGGTACAACAGGGCTCGGGATGTAGCTCAGTGGTAGAGCACTTGCCCAATGTGCACAACTCTCTGGGTTTGATCCCCAGCACTGCATAGATGGATAGATAGATAGATAGATAGATAGATACATACATACATACATACATACATACATAAATGCATAATATTTACACAAAACCTGTACACATCCTTCTATATATTTTAAGTCACTTCTGGATTACTTATAATACCTAATACAACATAATTGTTAAGTGTTTGTTATACTTTGCATTTCAGGGAATAATGGACAATAAAATCATCTGTATATGCTCAGCACAGATGTAGTTGGTTTTCAAATATAATTTTTTTAAAGAGAGAGAGAGAGAGAGAGAGAGAGAGAGAGAGAGAGAGAGACAAAGAGAGAGAGACAGAGAGAGACAGAGAATATCTTTTTTGTAGATGGACACAACTCAATGCCTTTATTTTTATGTAGTGCTGAGAATCGAACCCGGGTCCCGCCCGTGCTAAGTGAGTGCTGTACCACTGAGCCACAATTCCAGCCCCATCAAATATAATTTTTGACAGTGTTAGAGACTGGACTCAGGTTTTGCTCAGGTTTGCAAGTGCTCTGCTGTTGAACCTCATCCTAGCCTATTTTTTCAAATACTTTTACTCAGTGATTGGTTAGCATAGCCCATGAATATGGAGAAGAGTTTGTGCTCAATTTCAACAGTTTTATTATTTCAAAACATTCTATAAATGGAATAATACAGTATATAAGTAACTTCCATTCACCATAATTCCCTGGATGTTCATCTGTGTTGTTTCATATGTTAATATTCATTTCTTTTTATTACTGAGTAATATTCCATGATATGGCTGTTCTACAGATAATCTGGGCTGATTCCATTCTTAAAGACAATTACAAATAAAGCTACTGTCAACATTCATGTACAGGGTATTTTGTGAACACACCTTTTTTTGGAATAATTACCCAAGATGGCAATTGAGGATCATATAGTAATTGAATATTTAGTTTTTTTATGAAACTGTCAAACTCCTTCACATAGTAACTGGAGCATTTTCTGTTCATTTAGCTATTGTCAAGTTTCTGTAGGGCAGTACCTCATTGTAGGTTTTATTCCTGTTGACTCAATGGCTGCTGCATATGTCAGGGTTCTTTAGACAAACAGAAATAACAGGAGTTAGATAGTTTGATGGATTGATTGAAAAATAAGGAATTGGCTCATGTGATTGTGGAGATTAAAGAGTCCAGTGATTTGCAATTTGCAAGCTGATGACCCAGAACAACTAAATGTTAGCCTGATTTCAGACTTGAAAATCAGGAGAACCAAGAGTATTAGTTTTGGTCTAAGTACAGGAGAAGACAGAAGTCTCAGCTACAAAACAGGCAGAGAACCAGGGGGTAGTGGTACACTCCTGTAATCCCAGTGCTTGGGAGGCTAAGGCAGGAGGATCATGAGTTCAAAGCCAGCCTCAGCAACATAGTGAGGTCCTAAGCACCTTAGTGAAACCCTGTCTCTAAATAAAATATATGAAATGGTGGGGATATGGCTCAGGATTAGGTGCCCCTGGGTTAAGGGCCCTATGTTCAATCCCCATGCTAAAAACAAAGAAAATAGGCAGAGAGAGCAAATCCTAACTTAATCTTAATGAGTTCCATCTCATTCACTGAGGAGAGCAATCTGCTTTATTGAGTCTACCAATTCAAATGTTAATCTTATCCAGACACACCCAGAATAATATTTTAACTGAGCATCTGGGCACTTTGTGGTTTAGTCTAGTTAACATTACACCATCAAAGTCCACCCCTTGTCAACTTGGCACATGTGTCAGTTTGGCACCTGTATACATGTTTTAAAACCATACTTAGTCTCCAAATAAAGACATTAACAATGTCATGATTTTGCCTAACATAATACAACTATCCTGTGTATAACTGAAATGCATTAACCCCCTTCACTAGAACAGTTAGAGTCCTTGAGGAATGGTTATTCTTCTTGGTATATACTAACTAAAATATTATAATGTAAAATTCATAACAATAACATAGTACCAGTGATAATATTCATGATATATTGCATAATAGGCGAAAGCAAAGAAATTAGCTTATATAGGAATATTTATAGCAATTACAATCCTCATTTCTTTAACTGGTCATCTGATCATGACTGGTATTCATGTCATCTCTTCCACTATCCAGAGTGGCAAAATATTGTAAAGTAATTGAAACCTTTATTCTTGAAACAGCTGGTTCTTTTGTAGTCCTGCCTGGATTGGGTTGTGGTTTTCCATTCTACTTAAATACAGGACATAGTACATACAGATTAAGTATCTTTTGTCTAAAATGCTTAGGACCAGAAATGTTTTGTTTTTCAAATTTTGAAATATTTTCCTATACCTAATGAGCTATGTTGGTGCTAGGAATCAAGTAAAAATGTGGGATTCATTTATGTTTTATATACATCTTACATATAAAGCCTGAAGGTAATATTATACAATATTTTAGTGTACCTTCAGGTTGACTGTGACCCTATCATGAGGCCACATGTGGAATATTCCACTTGTGGCATCATGTCAACAATCAAAACCTTTGGATTTTAGATTTTTTTTTTGGTAATGAGGATTGAACCCAGGAGTACTCTACCTCTGAACTACATCCACAGCACACTCCCTATTTTATTTTGAGACAGAGTTTTGTTTAGTTTGCTCAGATTGGCCTGGAACTTGAAATCCTTCTGCTAACTAGCTGGGCTTATAGGTATGCATCACCATGTCTGGCCTTTGAATAATCTTTTTCAATGTGCTATTGGATTGGCTGGCTAGTATTTTTGTTAATTATATTTGCATCTATGTTCATCAAGGATACTGGCCTGCAGTTTTCTTTTTTGTTGTCATTATCTGGTTTTAATATCAGAGTAATGTTGGCCTCATAGGGCATATTTAGAAGAATTCCTCTTTGTTTTTTGGAATAATGTAAACAGAATTTCTATTAGTTTTTCCTTAAATGTTTGCTAGATTACAACAGTGAATCTGTTTGGTCTCAGGCTTTTCTTTGATGGGAGACTTAATTATTGGTTTGATCTCATTACTCATTATTCTGCTAAAGTTTTCTATACATGATTCAGTTTGGTAAGGTGTATATGTCTAGGAATGTGTCCATTTCTTCATGGTTATCAAATTTGTTGATGTACAGTTGTTCATGATAATCTCTAATGATTCTTCATATTTCTGTGGTGTTAGTTGAATGCTTCTCTTTTTGATTTCTGATTTATTTTTCTGTATCTTTCTCCTTCTGTCTCTCTCTTTTTGTACTGGGGATTGAACTGGGGGTAGCAGCTTCACACTGAGCTACATCCCCAGTGTTTTTTGTTGTTATTACTTGCTATTTTGAGACAGTCTTGCTAAGTGGCCTAGAAAGCCCTCAGACTTACCATCATCTTGCCCTCAGCCTTTTGAGTTGCTGGTATTTACTGGCATGCACCACTCTCCTGGTTTCTCTCTCTTAGTCCTGCCTAAGGGTTTGTTTGTTTGTTTTTGAAGAATCAGGTCTTTATTTCATTAATCTTTTGTATTGTTTTGCTCATCTCCATTTCATTTATTTCTGTCTGGTCTTTGATGTTTTCTTTCTACTAAATTTGCTTTCATTTGTTCTTTGAGAAGCAGTGATCAGTTGTTCATTTGAGATCTTTGGGCTTTATATAAGACACAAACTGCTCTAAACACCCTCTTAGTACTGCTTTTGCTATATTCCATAGGTTTGGTATGTTCTTTGTCCCTTTTCATTGATTTCAAGAAATTTTTAAATTTCCTTCTTGATTTCTTGCAAGATCCATTGAAATAAGTTGTTTATATGTATTTATTGTTTCCCAAAGTTATCTTTATAATGATATTGTTTTATTCTCTTGTTGTCAGAAATGATCCTCAATATTATTTCATTGTTTAATTTATTGAGGCTTATTTTGCGGCCTCTTCTATGATCCATTGCAGAGAATCCTCCTTGGGCTTATAAGAAGAATGTTATTCTGTAATTGTTGGGTAGAATGTTCTGTAGATGTCTTTGAGATGGATTTGGTCTAGGGTTCCATTTAGATTTGCCATTTCTTTGTTGATTTTCTGTCTAAATGATTTGTTCATTGCTGAAAGTGAGATGTTAAAGTCCCCAGCTATTATTGTATGGCATCTATTTCTCCATTTAGTCTACTAATATTTGATTTATATACTTGGATGCTTTGATATTTGGTATAAATATATTTAGAATTATTTCTTTGGCTGAATAGACCCCCTTTATCTTTTTTTTTAGTTTTATTGATTTTTATTTTTTTAAATACATAACAGCGGAATGCATTACAATTCTTATTATACATATAGAGTACAATTTTTCATATCTTTGTATATAGAGTATGTTCATGCCAATTCATGACTTTCTACATGTACTTTGTTTTCTTTGCATTATAATTCTTATTACACATATATACCACAATTTTTCATATCTCTGTATAAAAAGTAGATTGACACCCAATTTGAGTCTTTATACATGTACTTTGGATAATGATGTCCATCACATTCCACTGTCCTTGTTAATCCCCTGCCCTCTCCTTTCCCTCCCACCCCTCAGGTATTACAAGTAATCTTATAATGATTTAAATGTATAAATATGAGATGATTTAAAGTATAAAGGAGGCTGTTAATGGATATATGCAAATACTATACCATTTTTTGTGAGAGAATTGAGCATAATAAATCGCTATCCACTATAGTCACCTTATGCCAAACTTGCCCCACTTCACATTACCTCATTCTGTAATGTGAGAACACTGAGACCCCAGAGTGGAAAAGAAAGGGTTGAAGAAAGGAATTAGTCTTTACTGTATAAATGCTTTCTGTATTATACATTCTACAAAATCATTTTCAATTTTTAGATTGATAGTAAAATGCCTATTTTATACATAAGGAAGAAGCTAGGCTTAGGCTGCTTGTTCTTTTTTCCATACTATGTTTCATATTTTTACTATTTACTACATCATCCTGTCAAAGTGGGTGGAATTGATAAAAGCCAGAGATAAATCTCCCAGCAGTTAATTGAGCTACTCACTGACTCTTTGGTTTTCAAACAGGATCACTTTGTATTAAGGCCTGTGTCCCTCTCTAACCCCTCCACAAAAACGCACCCCCATGGTTTATCTCTTGATTCTCAATAAAGATTTGTTGCCCCCAAAATTAGAGGGAGAGTTCACTGCTTTAGATCTATCAGTATATTTTATTTGGTAGGAAGTAAACATTGCTGATATATTTAAACATAAAGCACTGCGAGGCAATTGTGACATAAGAAAATGAACATTTAAAGTTCATACCCTTTCTCAGTCACTTAAACTTTTTTATGATTTTGGAAAACTTACTCCATTAGCCTGGATTTTAGTTTGTTCTATGTAAAATGAGGAGTTGGACTAAAAATTAATCTTTAAAATCCCTTTAAACTCTAGCATAATTCTATAATAGATGCCAGTTCAAAAAGAGAAAGTCCAAATATGGTTGCTTATAAATTACATGATAGACAGAGCCTCAGAAATTATGATTAACTTCTTAGAATCTTCATTAGAGTTTATTTACATTTTATTACTGCCAAAGTAAGGTATATTTCCTGTCTTCCTTATTTCCTATCTCTAGAATTAGAGCATGAAGCTAAGTGACATATAAATGTGAATCCCAATGAAAATTTCATGAGAAGGACCTAGAAAATGAGTAGAAATATTAAATCTCTAATTGTACCTGTAGGCAAATATTTATTCATGGGGTTGATTTTTATACTTATTTGAATCTATGTTTTCTACATAAAAGTAGCTTTCTAATGCAATTTACATTTGAATTCTGCTATTAAAGCTGTGTTCCCAAGTGAAATTTTGTGGAGTATGTGTTTTTATAAGAAACATTCATTTTAAGTCTACAATGGAACTGTTTCTAGACTTAATGGATTAGGAGGACTCAAGATGCTTAAGAGGGCTGGGGATGTGGCTCAAGCGGTAGCGCGCTCGCCTGGCATGCGTGCGGCCCGGGTTCGATCCTCAGCACCACATACAAACAAAGATGTTGTGTCCGCCAATAACTAAGAAAAAAATAAAAAAAAATATTAAACTTCTCTCTCTCTCTTTAAAAATAAAAGATGCTTAAGAAATCTAATTGAAAATATTATTTATTAAGATATCAAACTTTAAATTTAGCTTTAAGTTTAAAAAATTATTTTATACTTACTTCTTAAACTTGCCAGACTTGAGTTGTTTAGTACTTCAAAATTTTTGTTCTTCCTACCTGTTGTATAATTGTGCTTCAGTATGTTTCATCATAAGCTCCCTGAGCTTTTTCTGGTCTAATGATAATATTTAGTATTTCATGTTTAAAGAGAATAAAAGCCAGGATAATAGATTAGTACATGTTGTAATTCACCAGACAGATGTTCTAAAATAGATACACATTTTTCAAACATCAGAATTGTAATAGGTTATTGGTAATTTGTTTTAGAAAACAATGGGATAGATTGGTAGTAGACAGGATACTGAAGAAAGGAGTAAAAGAATCATATCCTTATAATAAATACAGTATGCTACACAGTAAGTAAAGCAAAGCTATTATGGAAGACAAATAAGAGAAAGCCACAGCCTGGTTTGCATTTTCTGAATTTGTATTACAGTATTCTATATTGTAATTTTAAACAAAAGGAACTTAGGGCCAGGGCATGTATTGTAGTTGTAGAACCCTTTCCTAGGATGAATGAAAGATGCCGGTTTCCATCTTTAGTACTGGAAAAAAGGAATTTAAATATGTGAAGTGATCTATTAATGTATATTAGACTGTTGACAATATATTTTAAATAATGACCTTTATACCTTTTATCAAAGACCATTATTTTTAATTTCTGAAGTTAATTCAATAACATTTGAAAGTATTAGTAGTAAAAATTAAACAATTTCAGAATTGTTATATGAATTTTATTCCCTTTTGGGGGGCTATACTGTGGATTAAACCCAGACAAGCTTTACCCACTCCATCTCTAGCCCTTTTTTATTTTTCTATTTTGAGAAGCAATCTTGCCAAGTTGCTGCTGAGGCTGACCTTGAACTTTGAATCCTCTTTCTTCAGCCTCCCAAGTTGCTGGGATTATAGGCATATACCACCACACCCAGCCTGATAAGCCTGATTAATTCTTTTTATCTTTATTTATTTATTTTTAGTCATAATTGTATACAATACCTTTATTTTATTTATTTTTTATGTTTTGCTGAGGATCAAACCAAGCGCCTCACACTGGTAGGTGAGCGCTCTCCCCTCCCACTGAACCACAACCCCAGGGGCACTCATCCACAGAGCCACACCCACCTCAGCCCTCTTTTGTATTTTATTTAGGGACAGGGTCTCACTGTGTTGCTTAGCACCTTGCTTTTTCAGAAGTTGGCTTTGAACTTGCAATCCTTCTGCCTCAGCCTCCTGAGCCACTGATTCTTTAAAATATGATTGGAGGCTTTTAATGGGATGACTGATATTATCTTAAACTGTCTCCATTTACTTGGTCCTTAGTACTTAACATTGATGTTGGGGAAACATAGGAAATTAAACTGAAATAAATTAATTTTGCTGATAGCTAGGGACAATGGTAAAAATACCCAATTTTTACCAATGGTAAAGGTGCTTGCCTGATGTGTTTGAGGCTCTGTGTTTGATCCCTAATATTACAAAAATACCTAGTTTTTAGAAAATGATACAATGGCTAGCTGATGTAATCTAGAAGATAAATATATAAAGGAGGAAATGAGCTGTACAGGTAAGATACTTTAAGTAGAAAGGATTGAAAATGTTTCCTATATAAATAAATGATAAATGTCTGATGTGATTGATAAGTTATCCTTATGTAATCATTGTACAATATATACATTTATTGAAATATCATATTGTACCTCTAAATATGTGTAATTATTACATGTCATTTATACAATTTAAAAATGTATTAAACCTATATATAAGCAATTTGAAATATACTATACCTTTGTTAATATATTTTATTTTTATGTGGTGCTGAGGATCAAACTCAGTACCTCACAAGCGCTAGGCAAGCACTCTATCAATGAGCTACAACCCCAGCCCCTAGTATTTATTTTTCTGTGCCTGGCTCATTTTACTTAGTATAATATTCTTTAGTTCCATCCTTGTATAATATTTCATTATGTATATATACGACATTGTCTTTATCCATTGATCTGTTGATGGATCCTGAGGTTTCCTCCAAATCTTGGTTATTATGAGTAATACTGAAATGAACATGGAACTATAGATATGTTTTCAGCATAGTAAATTCACCTTCTTCGGACAGAGATTTCTGTATCTTACGTTATTTTCTTGAGGAGCCTCCATATTTTTCCAAAATGACTATTAATTTGCATTTTCACCAAAAGTCTACAGGGCTTTCTTTATTCTACATCCTTGCCAACACTTGTGATCATTTATCTTTTTCATAATAGCCATTCTAGCAGTTGTGCAGTGATGTCTCCTTGTAGTTTTAATTTCAATTTCCTAGATGGTTAGAGAAATTGAACATTTTTGTGTGTGTGTGTGTTCCTGTTGCATATTTGTGTATCTTTTGGAATGTCTGTTCAGATAAATTGCTGGGAATTGGGTTAGTTTGTTTTCTTGCTGTTGAGTTCTTTGAGTTCCTTATATATTTTGGATATTAGCTCCTTATCAGATGTGTGGTTTGCAAGTACTTTCTCGAAATATGTTTATTGTCTCTTCACTCTTGTTGTTTTCTGTACTGTGAAGACGTGTTTTAATTTGATGCAATCCCATTTTTCTATTTTTTACTCTTTTTACATGTGCTTTTAGTGTCCTCAGAAATTATTGTACAATCATTATTATGGTGCTTCTGTTTTATTCTAGTAGCTTTACAGCTTCAAATATTGCATTTAAATGTGATGCATTTTGCTCAAATTTTTGCATATGGTGTGAGGTCTGGATCATTTATTCTTTTTCCATGTGACTATCCAGTTTTTCCAACACCATTTATTGAAGAACATGCCTTTCTTCATTGTCACATTTGTTGAATATTAGTTGAATATAAATGTTGGGGTTTATTTCTGGAATTTCTGTTCTTTTCCATTGGTCAATATAAATGTTTTATTCCAAAATTATGCTGGTTTGAAATAATAGTTTTATATTTGGAAATCAGGGAATGTGATACTTCTAGCTTTGTTCTTTGTGATCAGGGTTGCTTTAGTTACTCAGGGTCTTTTTTGTTCCATTTGGATTTTAGTAATTTTTTTTCTATTTCTATTCAAAACATATTTTTTTAAAAAAATTTAATTGATTTTTTAAATGACAGCAGAATGCATTACAATTCTTATTACACATATGCAGAACAATTTTTCATATCTCTGTTTGTATATAAAGTATGTTCACACCAATTTGTGTCTTCATACATGTACTTTGGATAATGATGTCCATCACATTCCACTATCCTTGCTAACCCCCTGCCCCCTCCCTTCCCCTCTCACTCCCTGCCTTATCTAGAGTTCCTCTATTCCTCCCATGCTCCCTCTCCCTGTCTCACTATGAATCAGCCTCCTTTTATCAGGGAAAACATTTGGCATTTGTTTTTTTGGGATTGGCTAACTTCACTTAGCATTATCTTCTCCAACGCCATCCATTTACCTGCAGATGCCATGATTTTATTCTCTTTTATTGGTAATATTCCATTGTGTATATATGCCAATTTTTTTTTTATCCATTCATCTATTGAAGGACATCTAGTTTGGTTCCACAGTTTAGCTATTGTGAATTGTCTTGCTATAAACATGATGTTGTTGTGCCCCTGTAGTATGCTGTTTTTAAGTCCTTTGGGTACAGAGGAGTGGGGATAGCTGGGTCAAATGGTGGTTCCATTCCCAATTTTCCAAGAAATCTCCATACTGCTTTCTATATTGGCTGCACCAATTTGCAGTCCCACCAGCAGTGTCTGAGTGTACCTTTTTCTCCATATCCTCACCAACACTTATTGTTGTTTGTCTTCATAATAGCTGCCATTCTGATTGGAATGAGATGAAATCTTAGAGTGGTTTTGATTTGCATTTCTCTAATTTCTAGTGATGATGAACATTTTTTCATATATTTGTTGATTGATTGTATATCATTTTCTGAGAAATGTCTGTTCAGGTGGTCATCAGAATTTTGATAGGGATTGGATTGAATCTATAGATTACTTTTGAGTTTTATGAATATTTTCGACATCAAGTGGGTGGACAGATAAAAAATATGATCCCATTCTGCTTCCTCTAAGGACCCACATAGACTAAGGATGAAAAAGATATTCCATGTAAAAGGAAGCCAAAACAGAGTGGGGGTGACTCAATATATTTTAAAAAATAGATTCTGAGTGGAAAACCATAAAAAGAGAGAAAAGCTCACTATATGATAATGATAAAGATATTAATTCATCAAGAATTTATATATGAATATATATGTACCCAGCATTGGATCAGCAAAATAGATAAAGCAGATATTAATATATTTGAAAGGAGAGACAGACTGCAGTACAACAGTAAGAGACTTCATTATTCCATTTCCAACATTGGTCAGGTCATCCCAACAAGAAAGTCAATAAGGAAACTTTAAACTTGTATCACACTCACACCAATTGGATGTAAGAAATATTTATATATCTTCCATACAACAGCAATAGAATATACATTCTCCTCACATGTACACTCAACATTTTGTAGCATATATTATATTTTAGACCTCAAAATAAGTCTACACAAATTTAAGAATATTAAATCATATTAAGTATTTTTTATGAACACAGTGGCATGAAACTAGAAATAAATACAGATTGAGCACCTTGAATCCAAATCTTCTAAATCTAAAATGCCCAACAGCTGAAGCTTTTTGAGTGATTACATGATGCCATAAGAGGAAAATTTCACACCTGATCTGATGTGACATCTCAAAGTAAAACGTAGTTACACTAAAATAATATATAAATTCATATTTGGGGTATATTTGTAAGGTATATATGAAACATAAATACATTTTTTATTTAGACTTGGATCACATTACCAAGATACCTTATCATGAATATCCAAATATTCTAAAATACCCCCAAATATAAAATCATTAACTTATATTTCCAAGCATTTTGCATAAGGATATTCAACCTGTAACTGGATAAATGTTGAAAGACTCACAAATATGTGAAAATTAAAATATACTCCTGAACATCCAATGGGTCAAAGAAGAATTAAATTTCAATTAGAAAAAAAAAATCACTTGAGACAAATAAAAATGAAAGCAGAATGTACCATAACTTACTGGATGCAAAATCAGTCCTCAAAGGGAAGCCATAAATGTCTAGAGGACAAAAGAATGATCTCAAGTAAGAATCCTAGTGTTACACTTGTAAGAACTAGAGAAAGAATAAAGTAATACCAAAATTAGACAAAAGAAGGAAATAAATATCAGAGCAGAAAAAAAGACTAGAAAAATAATAGGAAATAAAAGGAAATCTAAAAATTCATTTTTTGAAAAAATAAGTTGAAAAATCTTTAGGTAAACCAACAAAGAAGATTAAAAAAAGAGCCAAACAAAAATAAAAAATAAAAAATGTGGAGCTATTAAAACCAATACCACAGAAATACAAATAACCATAAAGACTATTATGAACAACTATATACAAATCAGATAAGCTAGAAGAATGCATGAATTTCTAGAAGCATACAATATATCAAGGCTGTAACAGAAAGGAATGGAAAATATGAACAAACTAATAATGTGTACAAAGTCTGTCATCAAAAAAAAAAAAAAAGCTCAGGTTCTTATGGGTTCACTGTTGAATGCTACCAAAGGGTTAAAAAGAAGTTATTTGAATAAATTGAAAGCTATTCCATGTCCATGGATTGGCTCATTAATCCTCTTCAGACTCTTCTAAAACAATGGAGTACATTCGAACTCAACTCAAGAAGTCACGTTACTCTGATACCAAAGCCAGACAAGGACACTACAAGAAAAGGAAACTATAGACCAGTATTCCTGATGATCATAGATGCAAAATCATCAACCAAATTCTAGTGAATTGAACTTCACAGCATATTCAAAGATCATTCACCATCATTGTGCAACATTTATTCCTGTAATGCAAGGATAGTATAGCACACCCAAATCAATAAATGAGATGGAGAAGTTAGTAAAAAGAAGGGAAAAATGCCACATAATCACCTCTAAAGATATAGAAAATGCATTTGACACAATTCAACATACATATGTAATAAAACCTTTGAAAAATGGATATAGAAGAAGTGTACCTCAACAGAATAAATACTGTATTTTGCAAGCCCACAGCTAATATCATAATCAACAATGGAAAGTTGGATGCTTCTTCTCTAAGATCAGGAACAAAACATGATTTCCTCCTTTCTCACTTTCATTCAGCATAATACTGGAAGATCTTGCTGGGGCAATTAGGCAAGAAAAAGATATAAAACACATCTCTATAGGAAAGGAAGAAGTGAAATTGTCTATTTCTGATGACATGATCTTATATAGAGAAACCTCTAAAGACTCTACTCAGAAACATTTAAAATTTTAAAAAAAGCTAACACAGATTAAAAAAAAATCCAGTGAAGCTGCAAGTCGCAAAAAAACACATACGAAAATACTTAGTGTTTCTATACCCTAAAAATGAACTAGTTGAGAGAGAAATTATGAAACCAATTTCATTTAAAATAACATCAAAATTAAAATACTTAAAAGTACATTTAATCATGGATATCAAAGAGCTACACATTAAAAACAGTAAAACACTGATGACAGAAATTGAAGAAGACAATAAATTAAAAGCTATTCCATGTCCATGGATTGGCTCATTCTCTATCTCCTGCTCCCATTCTCAAAATTGCTTTTCTATTATTTTTTCCAAGTTAATTGTTTTTGTTCTTATACTTATGATTTTTTTTAAGTAGATTAGTTTTTTTCCCCTACAGGAAATATTTGGTAGTGCATGGAAGTATTTTTTCTTCTCACAACTTAGTGCTGGTTGTACTACTAGCATGTAGTGGCCATAGGCCAAGGCTGCTGCTAAACACACTACAATGTATGGAAGCCCCCTCTAACAGTCATCTAGTCTGGAGTATCCTGAGTTCTTCAGATAAGAAAATATTGCCTTGAAGTAACATACCTTTTTCTCAATCTACCTGCAACGTGTGGAAAAGACAAAGGAAATGAGAAATGATGGTTAATTGTTTCAAGGAACTCAGATCGCTGAGAAATGTTTGGGAAAAGATTACCAAATTCTCAAGTTAGGTTGTCTACTCTTCCTGTTGTAGTAATTTCTTGTTGGTTGGTTGGGAACCAGCTGCAAAAAAACCCCAAACGAAACAAAAAAAGCAAACAAAATAACCTCTCTTAGCTAGGTCAACATTCTTTACCATTATATATTCGGCATCTTGCAGTATTATATACTAGATCACTAATTTGTTCTTATGATTTGCATTAAAAGTTTCACTGATTTTGCCTATTCATCATTAATTTTTTGTCATTTTGTCAGTTTAAAATGGCCAGTGGATCTACCTTTGCCTGAAAGACAGACTTCATTGCTCTTAAGATTGTGAGACATTGAAAGGTTTTATATTTTGATTGTGGCATGGCTCTAATTATACTAATCTAGCTAGAACTCAGTTCTTGCCTTAATTTTGCCTTGCTTAAACATAAAGCTATTGTCACTTGTACTATATTATTTATACAGTGTGGTAAATGACACCTTCCCCTAAGGTGACTTTGAACTTGTAGGAATCCTTTTTTTTTTGATTAAAATACAATATGTGGGGTGTCAAGTATTTCCATTCTATAAAGATAGACAGGAATAATTTCACAGAAATAGATGGTTGTAAATCCTTATATGTGGAACAGATCTCAATTTCAGAAATGGACAGAATCCAGGTTGTACTTGAAGGGGAATTGTGTAGACATGTGCTTTATCTTGGCTTTTTTTTTTTTTTTTAAGAAAACTAAACAAACCAAAAATGTGACAGGCTCTAAAATGATCTCATGGGAGATGAAGTCTCAAAAGTTCATTGTAGCTAAAAGAAGAACTTCCAGATTCAGAAACCAAAACGGGGAGAACTATAGACAAACCTGGAAAGAATTGTTTTCTATTTCAAATCTATGTAGTGTCATAGCTTCCCTTCTCTCTTCATTGTGTAGGTCTCTTATATTATTTTTGAAATATTAGGGGCAGATATTGAAAAGATAGGACAGGAGTTTATAAAATTTCCTGTATAAATTTAAAGATGTATATACTTAACCAAATACAGTTTTTTAAAATTTTAATTCCTTTGTGTTATAGGATAATTTACCTATATATTTAAATTGACCGAGTCTCTCATTGTAGTATATCAAGAAAGGGAAAATGTGAATGTGCTTCAGAAACCACAATAAGCCAAGCAGAACATCAGAGCCTTAGATTTAATAGATAAGTATTGTGAATGCATTGTTTTAGTCAACTTTAATTTATAATACCATGAAACATGTTAAGGGAATTTAGACTTCTCACAGGGTTGAATTGCTGTGGCGTGTGTACCCTGCTTTGTTTTAATATTCATAACTGAATTTCATGAAATAGTTTTGACTTTTAGATTTTAAGGAATTAATCTCTATTTTTTTTCAGTAAATATCACTTCTGCCAGGCAATTAACCGGATGTAGTCGCTTCAGCCATATTTTTCCTTCATCTGCTTACCAGCACATTAAGATGCATAAGAGAATTCTGGGACACCTATCTTCTGTCTACTGTGTAGCATTTGACCGAAGTGGGAGAAGAATTTTTACAGTGAGTTTAAAATTTATGATATGAAATTGTTACATACTTATAAAAATTGAAGATAGATTTCATGGCATTGCATTGTGCTTTGTAAGGAGTTCATCCTTTTTGGACCTGAGAATGCAAGAAAAGATGAATAGGAATTTAATTTTTTTTCTTGTTTTATATAAATAAAGGGTGAATTATAATGTTCATTATCTGTTGGGGATTTAATTTAAAAAATAATTCTTCAGAATATATTATATTTTAGGAGTGGTTAATCTATGGAAAATGAGTGTATTCATTCCATTTTAGCAAATATTTATTTAAATGCATTTTTCTGTGTGTCACAGTGTAATTGCTGACAGTTTTGCTTAATTAATGATTCCATCACCCTTGTGACTGAATAGTTGAACTGCACAGTTAATGAAGAGTAGTAACTGGGCATGTTGGCACACTATTCTTATCTCAGTGACCCAGGAGGCAGAGACAGGAAGATTGCAAGTTCAAAGTCAACTTCAGCAACTTAGCAAGGCCCTGTGCAACTTAGGGAGACCTTGCCTCAAAAAAAAAAAAAAAAAAAAAAAAAAAAAAAAAAACAAGCCAGGAAAATAACTCTGTGGTTAAGGGCTCCTAGGTTCAATTCCTGCTACCAGAAACAAAGAGTCATTATTTTGTATCTTTCTTTTACTACTAATTATTTTTAAAATTGAATTTTTATTAACCAAGTCACACTGTTTGCATTTCTAAGAAATATTAATTTTATTGCTTCCTTACTGTTGTAACATAGGGGTGCATTTAATAGCATAATTTTCTTTTTCTATTTATAGAAGAGGAAGTGGTTTGAGTTTGTATTTTGAGAAATTATGACTCCTGAGATTTCATTTCACACTTCTCTTACTTGGATGACTTCATCTCTTCAAGTATATCACCTAAATATTTGGATGTTAATAATCACAATGAGGATGGTGAATGCCATCTTTTAATAGATTATTAAGTATCTTACCTGCCACAGTAGAATAAAATTGCTTTTTAATATATTTAAAGCTCTTGAAATAATAGGAAGTTTGACATTCTGTTTTCACTGAAGATTATTAATGGCCTCCGGTTTCCTGAGAAATGAAGGAGCTTTAAGTTGAATCTAGAAGTATTTGTAGAAAAAATATTCAAGCAATTAAGAAAAAAGGATGTTAGATATAAGGAAAAAATAAGTAAGCAATATTTAATGACAAATCATTTACAAGTAAGTTTAAAGTATTTTGAGTTCTGAGGAGTTTTGTATAGGTACCAATGCCAAATTGGACAATGCTTTATCAGTCTTATCATTTGGATATAGCTTGTATTTGATACTAGATCTGAGTTATAAATAGAGAGTAGACTCAGAAGCAAAGGTTTACAAGTAACTTCAAAATATCCCTTTGTCTTTTAGTATTTTTAGGGGAGTGGATGGCAAATTTTGGCTTCATTATTAATCTTCTGTCCTTTTGTGTTACTATAGGGTTCAGATGACTGTTTGGTGAAAATTTGGGCTACAGATGATGGACGTCTCCTTGCTACACTTCGAGGGCACTCTGCCGAAATTTCTGACATGGCTGTTAACTATGAAAATACTCTTATTGCCGCAGGCAGCTGTGATAAAGTTGTAAGAGTATGGTGTCTTCGAACATGTGCACCAGTTGCTGTCCTGCAGGGACACTCAGCTTCTATTACTTCCATACAGGTAAGAAAAATGATCTCTCTAAAGTATGTAATGCAGATGAGAATTTTCTCATTTTTATTACATTGTATGGATAATAACACAAAGACTGGCATCAGAAAATTACCCCCACAAAGGTTTTTTGTTCCTACCCTGAATACAGGTTGGTTTTAACTAGAATATTGGCATGCTTTGTTCTAATATTTAATGCAAAATGTTTGACAATCAAATTTAACATGTGTGTTGTCTAATCTAGGGCAAATTTTTATTTTGTAGTTTCAATGATTTCTTGTTTCAATTATATATTTGCAATAAAATACATTGGCATCTTTTAAATATTTGTCCATATAATATTTTTACTAGATATTGATATTTAAAGGCCTGGATGTCCCAAAAGACCTTTTATTTAACAGAACTAACCAAGTTTTAGTCTTGTCTACTTACTTGTGTTGACAGCAAAACAGAAGTCCTTCTGAAAGTTTTACTCTGGTTTAAGATGCCACTGTTGAAGATCATTACTCCCATTTTTGGGTGTTATTTTAATAATATATCACTTTTTTATAGGGAATTAACAATGATTGGCTTCAGTGTGTAATGGGTTTGAAATTTTTCTTTTAAAAATTTTGATTAGTTGAAATTATTTAATGGATTTTAATTTAAGGTTATCTGCTCCATGTGTTTCTACCATCATGTCTGACTTGATTATTGGACATACTTTCATGTAACATAAAATGACTATTTGATTATATTGAAAATATTTATGATAGTGTTTAATTTTTTCATAATGTCACTTGATTTTTTTCTCATTTTGTTTACAAGTTGGGGTACCTTGTAAATCTATGTGCCCCTTCACTGACTCACTCTTTCCCTTAGTGATCTCATATTGTCTCATGGCTTTGAACTGCATCTGTAAACTTACAACTCTCAAACATATCCCGATCTTTGAACTAACTGTCTTTTAGCTCTTATACTTGTTTATTCAGCTACATACTTGGCATCATCACATGGATATCTTTTAGGCATCTGAAACAACATATTCAAATTAAACTCATCTTCCTTCCTCAGACCTATTTCTCTTCAAACTTTTCCCATCTGTATTAGCTTTCTGTCACTATAAAATGCCAGAAGAAGGATTACTTTTGAAGAAAAGATGATTTATTTACCTTGCAATTTTGAATGCTATGTCCTAATGGTATAGTGTAGGCTTGGCAATTATCCTTTGGCTGTACTACTTCACAGTGTAAATAACAAAGGCAGGAGCATGCTGGAGCAAGTGATCCCACCATGGCGGAGACACTGTGTGTAAGAGATGACATCATCCAAAAGGAAGTCAGAAAGACAGACTGGTGTCCTATAGTTCCTTGAGGGTACACACTCAAAGACCCTCTAAGAACTTCCCATTCGGCTATACCTTCCAATAGAATCACCCTGAGTATTAATCCTTTAACATGGTCTTCGAGGAGACATTCAACATCAAACCATAGCAACATCTAAACACATGATAATTTCATGCTTCTAATTTTTCAGGGTACTCATCCCTGACTTTCACTCAGTGTCCACCTTACTAGCTAATCATGTTGGCTAACCTTTAAAATATATAGAGAATCTTGCAAATTTTCATGACTTTTATCAGTAGTGACCTATTTTAAGATACTGTCATCCATTGCCTAGATTTTTTTCTCATTAAAAAAATTATTTATGTGTTCTAAACAGTTATACATGACAGTAGAATGCTTTTTGATTCATTGTTCTCAAATAGAGCACACTTTTTCACTTTTCTGATTGTATACAAAGTAGGTCACACCATTGTGGCCTAGATTTTTAAACTAAGCTTCTAACTGATCTTGTTTCTTTTCTTCCCTTTTTCCTGCCCTAGTCTAGCCTCTACAGGGCATCCAGTTGCTTTTAAAATGGAAGTTAAATCATGTCACTGGCTATGAGAACCCTCAACCACTTCTAGTCTTAGAATTAAAGCCAGTCTACAGTAAACCTTGATGTCCTACCTTCTAAGCCAGCTCCCTCTCTTTGACCTCATCTCCTAACACTTGATTTTTTTTCTCACTCTGGTTTAGCTGCCAACTTCTCTAATTTTTTGAATATTCCAGGTCTTTGCTTTTGCTATTTCCATCTCTGGAATTGTCTTCCCCGAATATTCACATGCTTTGTTTTCTTAATTTTTAAGTAATTTATGTAAATGTCACCTTCTCATGGAGACCTCTGACCACTTTGCAATTGTAACCCACAAGTACCCTGTTATCTCATCTTTTTTGTTTCATTTTTCTCCATAGTAATGATTACTATTTGGCATTCTATGCATCTTTTTCATTACTTCTTTATTAACAGTTTACATGAATTTATAGTATATTATCTTTCCAGTTTCTCTTCTATTACTTTTAAACACAATAAAATGGTCTGCTAATAGTGTTTAGCCTTGAATGGTAAAATTATAAGTTACTTTATTGGGTTTCTT